>NW_028297493.1:0-14536 GCF_049724085.1 Artemia sp. Qi Xiang Cuo
ATTAAGTTAGGTTAGGTTAAGTTAGGTTAGGCTAGGTTAGCCTACGCACGCGCGCGTAGGTAGGTTAACCTAGCCTAACCTAACCTAACTTAACCTAACCTAACTGGGTTTAGGAAGGACATTAAGAAAATAACTTGTTCGGAAATACCCTTTGAAAAGTATTGCTTGGTGTTGGGGCATTCAAAAAGCTGTAATGTAAAGTTGTGGGTGAAAAGGATGGGTACTTCAACTTGTAAAATGGGTTTAGAATGGACAATAAGAAAAGAAGTTGATCTGAAATGTCTTTTGAAAAGTATTGCTTGGTGTTGGAGCATTCAAAAGGCTGTAAAGTAAAGTTGTGGGTGAAAAGGAAGGGTACTTCAACTCGTAAAATGGGTTTAGGATGGACATTAAAAAAATAACTTGTTCTGAAAAGATATAATAAAGCCTAAGAAAGTATTAAAAATTGGGAGCTCAGGGGACCGTTGGGGGGTCGGGGGGGCCGTCTGAGGCTGGGGGGTCTTCGTTGGGTGTTGGGGGGGGGTATGAGGACCCTTTGGGGTTGGGGTAGAGGACCTCACAACACTGTTCAAATGGAACTTGTGTAGCATAACGAACAAAGAGTTTCACCCTCAAATCTTCTTCTAAAATCATCTTTTAAAATATCTCTAACTGTTCTCGCTGAAATAATGCCCTAAAATGTCTAAAACGGTTTCGCCCAAATAACCCCTAATCGTAATTTCAGCGTCTTTCTTTTGTTTTTGGCATCTCTGCGCTGTCACATTTGAAATTACTAAGAAACCTGATTCCCGTGTTAATCACTTCATCGCTAAGATCAAAACATTCACCCGGAAACAATTCTCTTGGTAGAACTCCAAAGACATTAATAGACATTCGCTCGGAAACAATTCTCTTTGGAAACAACAAATTAATTCCCCTTTCTTGAATCAATAATTCTCTTTGGAAACAACAAATTAATTCCCCTTTCGTGTCAAATCAATCAATCATGACATCATCTGTCACGTGTGATCTAAACTTTGCCCCGGAAACAATTCTGGTCGAACTCCAAAGACATTAATTAACTTGACGTCATCTGTCAGACATTAATTAACTTCCCCGGAAACAATTTGATTAATGACTGACAGCACAGGTGTTCTCCCTAGGGAGGCTATGCCCAAATATGGTGTCATGTCACGAGTATAAGATAGCTTTCTACTGACAACGCCTTCAATAAAAACCTTATATACCCCCAGGGCATAACTTAAAACCCTTGCCCTGAGGGTTGTGGGGGATTGTCCTCCTCAAAAGCATGTTTTCTATCTGAAAATCAACTACGCTGAACAAAATGGCTATCTAAAAATTTTGATTGGATGTGTTTGGGAGAATGAAGGGCGTGGGAGGGGGTCTAGTTGCCCTGCAATAACTTTCGACTATTAAAAAGGGCACTTTCCGTTTGAATTTCCAATCGAATGAGCCTTTTTTGAAGTTTCTACGACAACGCCTTCTATAAAAAACTTATATGCCCCCAGGGCATATCCTAAAACTCTTGCCCTGAAGGTTCTGGGGGAGTGTCCTCCTCAAAACATATTTTCTATCTGGAAATCAACTACGCTGAACAAAATATCTATCTCAAAATTTTGATTGGAGGGGGTTGGGGAAATGATGGGCGTGGGGGGGGGGCTGGTTGCAATTCACTAACTTTCGACTATTAAAAAGGGCAATATCCCTTGAATTTCAAATCGAATGAGCCTATTTTTAAGTTTCTATGACAACGCCTTCTATAAAAACCTTATATGCCCCAGGGCTTAACTTAAAACCCTTGCCCTGAGAGTTGTGGGGGGTTGTCTGCCTCAAAAATATATTTTTTATCTCGAAATCAACTTTGCTGAACGATATAGCTATCTCAAAATTGTTATTGGATGTGTTTGGGGGAATGATTAGCGTGAGAGGGGGGGGGGCTACTTGCCCTCCAATCACTTTCCACTATTAAAAAGGGCACTAGCCCTTTGAATTTCCAATCGAATGAGCCTTTTTTGAAGTTTTCTACGACAACGCCTTCCATAAAAACCTTATAAGCCCCCATGGCATATCTTAAAACCCTTGCCCCGAAGGTTCTGGGGGAGTGTCCTCCTCAAAAACGTATTTTCTATCTGGAAATCAACTACGCTGAACAAAATGGCTATCTCAAAATTTTGATGGGCTGTGGTTGGGGCAATTCGGGGCGTGGGGGGGGGGCTAGTTGCACTCCAATAACTTTCAACTATTAAGAAGGGCACGAGCCCTTTAATTTCCAATCGAATGAGCCTGTTTTGAAGTTTCTACGACAACGCCTTCTATAAAAAACCTTATATGCCAACAGAGCATAACTTAAAACCCTTGCCCTGAGGGTTGTGGGGGAGTGTCCTCCTCAAAAATATATTTTCTATGGGGAAATTAACAACGCGGAACAAAATCATAACACCAAAATTGGGATTGTATGATTTTGGGGAATAAGGGGCGTGGGGGGGGCTAGGTGACCACCAAATACTTTCATCTATCAAAAAGGATATTACTTTTTAGAATTTACAATCGAAGGATACTGTTCTGAAGTTTCTACGACATCACCTTCTATAAAAACCATATATGCCCCCAGGGCATAACTTAAAACTCTTGCCCAGAGGGTTGTGGGAGAGTTTCCTCCTCAGAAATATTTTTTTTATCGGTAAATAAACTACGCTGAACAAATTGGTTATCTCAAAATTTGGATTGAATGTGTTTGGAGGAAGGATAGGCGTGGGGGGGGGAGGGGGGCTAGTTACACGCCAATCACTTTCGACTATTAAAAAGAGAACTAGCCCTTTAATTTCCAATCGATTGAGCCTTTTTTGAAGTTTCTATGGCAGCGCCTTCCGTCAAAACCTTTATGCTCCCAGGGATTAACTTAAAACCCCGACCCTGGGGGTTGTGTGGGATTGTCCGCCTCAAAAATATATTTTCTATCTGGAAATCACCTTTGCTTACCGAAATGGCTATCCCAAAATTTGGATTTGGGGTACTTGGGGAAATGATGAGCGTGGGGGGGGGCTAGTTGCCCTCCAATCACTTTCGACTATTAAAAAGGGCACTAGAACTCTCGATTTCCAATCGAATGAGCCCCCTTTGAAGCTTCTACGACGACCCCTTCGACGACCCCATGAAGTGCATCTGGGGAAAAAAAATAAATAAACAAATAATAATAATAAAACATTGGAGCCGTATGGCCTTTACTATAGGCAAAGCTACAGCGTTGCCTCTGACAAAGGTTGAACATGCATAAGCTACTTTTCTCAGTAACAAATACTGTATGTAAGTAATGCCCAAATTGCGTGACTAACTGCCTTTGCCATCAGGGTTATGGAGGATGATTGACATCCCTAAAGGCATAATAACTGGACCTTTCAACAATATTGAAGAAAAAAGATGGCTAAAGACTTTGATTGGATATTTGTTTAGGAACGTGATGGGCTTAGGGGATAGTTACCCTCCAATCAATTTTGACTCTTAAAAAGGATACTATAACTTCTAATTTCCAATCAAATGTGCCCCATCCGAAGTTTAAACGACAAACCCATTCCATATAAACCTTTTCCCCAGGGCATAACTTATAACTCTTATCCCAGGGCTCTGGTTGGTTGTGTAAATCCTGGACCCATTGTTATATGTCCTTTGGACTATTTTGAACAAAATAGCTATCCCACAATTTCAATCAGATACGTTTGGAGAAAAGAGGGCGTCGGAGGAAGACTAGTTGCCCTCTATCACTTTTGACTCTTAAGGGGGAAATAGAACTTGGATTTTCAATCAAAAAACCACCTCTGAAGTTCATACGACCACCACTTCCATAAAAACCTTATATGATAATAATGGGCAACTAGTATAACTTATAGCCCTCGCCCTGAAGGTTGTGGGGGAGGGGGTTGTCATAACAAAAGATATAATTACTAGAATTTTCAAATATGCTCAACAAAATGGAAATCTCAAAATTTTGATTGGATGTGTTTGGGGAAATACTAGGCACGGGGGGGGGGGGCTGGTTGCACTCCAATCACTTTTGACCCTTAAAAAGGACATTAGAACTTTTAATTTCCAATCGAATGACCACCTTTCGAAGTTTCTACGACAACTTTTTCTATACGAAGTGCCCTGGTTAGAAAAAAAATAATGCATTGTGCCCACATCGCTCTTAACTTAGGTAGAGCTACTGCGCCTCTGATACCAGACAAATAAATTAAAGTGATTGGTGTTACGTATAAGAATAACACTGCTGCAGTTAAGGTAGGAAATGAGGTTAGTAGCTGGATTCCTATTAAATAAGCAGATAAGCAGGGTTATTTTCTATCCCCATTTATATGGATCATTTTGATAAACTTTGTCTTAAGGAGCCCGGTAAAGGCAATGAGAGAACACAAAATCCAATGGGGAAGTAAAACTTTCCTGGACTTAGATTATGTTGATGATTTAAGCATTCTAGATGAAAGTGTGAATGAATGAACTTTTAGAGGTTTTGCAAGTTCAGGGTGCTAGAATAGAATTGAAAATGAATATTAAGAAGACTTTGTCACTCAGACTAAGAGTAAGTGAAGGTGAAGAGGTGATGTTGGGCAAAGAAAAGATCGATCAAGTGGCCAGTTTCACTTATCTAGGTAGTATTATTAGCAAAGACGGTTAATACAATGAAGATATTAAAGTAGAACGGCCAAAGCTCTGAATAACATTGCTGCGGTTAAGGTAGGAAATGAAGTTAGAAGCCGGTTTCGTATTAAATCAAGAGTCAAGCAGGGTTGTATAATACCTATTTATACGGATCATTTTGAAGTATCTTTTCTTAAGGAGCACAGTAAAGACAATGGGAGAACTTGGAATCAAATGGGGAAGTAAAATACTTCCCTGAACTTAACTTATGCTGATAATTTAAACATTCTAGATGAAAGTTTGAGCAGAATGAATGAGCTTTTAGAAGTTTTGCGAATTCAGGATGCAAAAATGTTTAGCGAAAAGGAAGCAAAAATGAATATGTGATTAGAAAATAAGCGAAAGCGAGAATCGCAACAGCTAAAGCAAAAGGCTTGAAACAAACAACAGGGAGAATCATATTGAATTACAAGCGAGAATTTTGCACACAAGCAATCTGTGATTTGAGGCTGATTTTTCTTTGTATCTATGACGTCATGTGAAATTATACCAAATGACGAAAGAATCCGAACAATTAAATATATAAATGTTAATCTCTAATATCCCTTCATTGGACTTAAGTCTGATATTGGTTCAGTTTCAGATCCTGTTGAACGTGTTAGATTTGGCACCAGAAAACCATTACGGAATATGTGCCCAAAAGTGAAAAAAGCTAAACAACGCGCAAAGTTTTGGCTTCGCCTTTGGATTGATTATGATCGGCCCAAGTCTGGTGAAGTATTTAAAATTAAGCAAAATTCGAAACGTCAGTTTAGATCTTCTTTGCGTCAAGCCCGCCTGAATGGTTTGGATGACCTCTCGGATCGGAAGTCTTGGTTCAATGTAATTATTAGCAGCAAGTGTGTGCCTGCTACCGTTTCGATTATCAAAATCAGCGATTTTGTTGCTCATTTTACTCGATGTTTTTTCTAGATTTAATCATTCTATCCAGTCCATGTTTTCTTCCTTATTGAATAATAATGTTCCTCGAGTTCTTCGGCAAGTCCATACATTGTCAATATATAGTAGTGATATCTATGGGGTTTGTAAGAGTGTTAAGGAATCAATTGCTCCCGACGCGGAGAGTTTGTGCTACAATGACTTAAGCATTAAAGGTCATTGACTATTAGGTCACTTTCAGCTTACATCACGGATACGTTTAGCCCAGTTGTTGGTTACAGATATTTTTCTTCCTGGGCTTTTAGAATCAGTTTGAATGAAGGGAACGAACGAAGACCAGTGTTCCAGTTATCGAACAATTAAAGTGACTTGCTTTATGAGCAAGCTGTTCGAGTATGCTGTATTACCTGAAGTTTTGACTGAATGTGATTTTTCTGACTATCAAGTTGGGTTCAGAGCCAGTTTTTGTTGTTTTCAAGCACATAGAGTAAATGGTCAGTTGCTATTCTCGGCAAAAATTTAAAAAATGCCACTTTAATTTTGCTCGGTTGATATCTCGGTTGAGGCGCTTTTGACAACGTTGTACATTCGCAAGCGCTTCACTGCTTAATTAAAGCAGGAGTTAATTCTTAGGTAGTAAAAGTTCTACATTATTGGTATTCCAATTCGTTGGTTCGGTTAGAATAGATGTCTAATATATCCGAACCTATCTCAGTAAAGAAGGGAGTCAGGCAAGGCGGTGTGCTGTCTCCATATATTTTTAAAACTGTGCTTGAGGACTGTTTGCGAATGCTATCTCCTACAGTGTTTTTAGAAAATACTGCTGTTAGTCACATTGCCTATACTAATGATGTTCTGCTAGTTAGTCATACTATGTCAGGCCTCACAAAGAATCTAAATGTTCTGATTAATGATTTGAGTAGGATTGGACTTTCTTTAAATACTTCTAAAAGCGAGGTTCTATGTTTTAACACTTCTAACCCTGCTCCTCCTTTACGTGTGGGTACAATGCTACTCAAGTGTGTCTCAAAGTTGAAATGGCTTGGGATTACTTTTTCTGATACACTTTCGACTACATGCTCGTCTTTGGTTGCTAGTGCTCTGCAGTGTATTCGCATCTCATATGGTACAATATCGCCTAATAAAGGGAGGTACAGCCGCCGAGGCTTATGTAAACTTTACCATAGTTTTTGTTCTCCTACAATTCTTTTTCTTTCCGGTTTGCAGCCTTTAATGCGCAAAAAAGACCGTTTTCAGCTAAGGAGAGGCTCTTTTAAACATTCTAAATTCCTGCTATATTTACCAAGATGGTACAGAAATCACAAGATTATTTCTCATTTTGGACTTATCGACCCTCTAGTGCTGCTTGACAACATCGCTAAGGACCTGAGGTTCAATACTCCAAGGAGGATTTGTGCCAGTGACCCCCTCACTTATTTTTTTCCAGATTGGAGATTTATAAATATTGTTATGTTATTGATGTTATGTTTTTCTTATTATTTCCCTGTGGATAATATTATTTTGTTTTTTATTTTTTTACTCCGCATTTATTTTATATCGCGGGTTATAAATAAACTTACTTACTTACTATATAGTTTCTGCCGGGGTGATAGCTCCCTTTTTTGCATATAACCTTTTCTATATACCATAAAAGATTGCAGTCACATGTCTCAAGGGTCAATTAGGAGGGAATACCTTTTGTTTTTGTCCTACCCCCTCCTAGATTATGATACATACTTTTCGGAAGTTACTTTCCTTGCTAAATGTCTGTTTTTTTTTTGTATTTTCATTGAGAAAAATAAAGAAAAACGACAATTGAGCTCCCTACATTTTAAAAATACATTTTGTACCCCCACCCCAACTATGCATAAACTGAATGGGGAAGGTGTCATCAATGCCGCCAGAAAATTTCAAGTGGTGGGGGTGGATATGTGCTTTCACAAGCCTTTCACCCCATATCTAAATTGTAATATATCACATTTTCCTATTTGGAACAGTTTCTGATAGAAACGAACTGTAAGTAAGGAGCGAGCCAGATAAATAGTAACCGGACCTAAAAAAGAGGAGTTTTGATAACAATATATATGTCAAAAGAATGTTTTCACGATGGTTCAAAATATATAAAATTCATCAGGTTTAAAGCTACGCATCAAAAGCTACGAGCCTGAGAAAACTTATCAGAATTTTTCAAAAAGGGCAAGTAATCTTCAAGAAAATTACATCATGAAATACTGTAAACCAGAGAACCTGGGCCCTGGGCCCTGGGCTGTGTCGACACCGGAGCTTTTTGTTATCAGAACTTTGAACTATTTTAACAAAATGTCTATCTCAAAATTTTTATCTGATGCATTTAGGGCGTGGAGGAGGGAGAGGGGCTAGTTACCATTTAGTCTCTGTTGACTATGAAAATCTTAAAAAGGTTTTCCAATTTCCAATCCAATTAGCACTCTCTACACTTTATACAAGCATCCTTCCATACGAAGTAGTATGAGGATTCAGATAATCCTCTTATTATATCACTAGCCCTGAGGACTTTGGGGGAGTTGTCATCCTCAAAGACCTAATTTTACGAACTTAAAACTACGTTTAATAAAATGGCTGTCTTAAAATTTTGATTGGATGTGTTTCGGGAAAAGGTGGGCGTGAGCGGGGGTTTAGTCGCCCTCAAATCACTTTTAACTATTAAAAAGGGCACTAGCCCTCGAAAATTTCAATCAAATGAGCCTTTTTTGAAGTTTCTACGGCACTGCCTTCTACAAAAACCTTATGTACCCTCAGGGCATAACTTAAAACTCTTCCCCTGAGGGTTGTGGGGGATTGTCCTCCACAAAAGCATATTTTCTATCTGGAAATCAACTACGCTGAACTAAAAGGCTATCTCAAAATTTTGATTAGATGTGTTTGGGGGAATGATTAGTGTGGGGGGGGGGGCTAGTTGCCCTCCAATAACTTTCGACTATTAAAAAGGGCACCAGCCCTCGGAATTTCCAATCAAATGAGCATTTTTTGAAGTTTCTACGACAACGCCTTCTATAAAAACCTTATATGCCCCCAGGGCAAAACTTAAAACACTTGCCCTGATGGTTGTGGGGGAGTGTCCTCCTCAAAATATATTTTCTATCTGGAAATCAACTACACTGAACAAAAATGGCTATCTCAAAATTTTGATTGGATGTGTTTGGGGGAATGATGGGCGTGGGGGGGTGCTAGGTGCCGACCAATCACTTTTGACTATTAAAAAGGGCACTGTCCCTTTGAATTTCCAATCGAATGAGCCTTTTTTGAAGTTTCTATGACAACAGTAGAAAGCTATCTTATACTCGTGACATGACACCATATTTGGGCATAGCCTCCCTAGGGAGAACACCTGTGCTGTCAGTCATTAATCAAATTGTTTCCGGGGAAGTTAATTAATGTCTGACAGATGACGTCAAGTTAATTAATGTCTTTTGGAGTTCGACCAGAATTGTTTCCGAGGCAAAGTTTAGATCACACGTGACAGATGATGTCATGATTGATTGATTTGACACGAAAGGGGAATTAATTTTTTGTTTCCAAAGAGAATTATTGATTCAAAAAAGGGCAATTAATGTGTTGTTTCCAAAGAGAATTGTTTCCGAGCGAATGTCTATTAATGTCTTTGGAGTTCTACCAAGAGAATTGTTTCCGGGTGAATGTTTTGATCTTAGCGATGAAGTGATTAACACGGGAATCAGGTTTCTTAGTAATTTCAAATGTGACAGCGCAGAGATGCCAAAAACAAAAGGAAGACGCTGAAATTACGATTAGGGGTTATTTGGGCGAAACCGTTGTCAACATTTTAGGGAATTATTTCGGCGAGAACAGTTAGAGACATTTTAAAAGATGATTTTAGAAGAGAATTTGAGGGTGAAACTCTGTGGTCGTTATACTACACAAGTTCCATTTGAACAGTGTTGTGAGGTCCTCTACCCCAATCCCAAAGGGTCCTCATACCCCACCCCAACCCCGAAGGAAGCCCCCGGTCCTCAGAGGGCCCCCCGGCACCCCAAAGGGTCCCCTGAGCCACCATTTTTTAATACTTTCTTAGGCTTTATAATATCTTTTCAGAACAAGTTATTTTTTTAATGTCCATCCTAAACCCATTTTACGAGTTGAAGTACCCTTCCTTTTCACCCACAACTTTACTTTACAGCCTTTTGAATGCTCCAACACCAAGCAATACTTTTCAAAAGACATTTCAGAGCAACTTCTTTTCTTAATGTCCATTCTAAACCCATTTTACAAGTTGAAGTACCCATCCTTTTCACCCACAACTTTACATTACAGCTTTTTGAATGCCCCAACACCAAGCAATACTTTTCAAAGGGCGTTTCCGAACAAGTTATTGTCTTAATGTCCTTCCTAAACCCATTTTTCAAGTTGAAGTACCCATCCTTTTCACCCCCAACTTTACATTACAGCTTTTTGGATACCTCAACACCAAGAAATACCTTTCAAAAAGCATTTCAGAGCAATTTCCTTTCTTAATGTCCCTTCTAAACCTATTTTACAAGTTGAAGCATCCATCCTTTTCACCCACAACTTTACATTACAGCTTTTTGGATACCTCAACACCAAGACATACTTTTCAAGAGACATTTCAGAGAAAGTTACAGTCATAATATCCCTTCTAAACCCATTTTCCAAGTTGAAGAATCAATCCTTTTCACCCCCCAAACTTTACATTACAGCTTTTTGGATGCCTCAACACCATAAAATACATTTTAAAAGTCATTTCAGAGCAAGTTCCTTTCTTGATGTCCCTTCTAAACCAATTTTCCAAGTTGAAGTACACATCCTTTTCACCCACAACTTTACATTACAGCTTTTTGGATACCTCAACACCAAGAAATACTTTTTTAAAGGCTCTTCAGAGCAAGTTCCTTTCTTAATGTCCCTTCTAAACCCATTTTACAAGTTGATGAATCAATCATATTCACCCAGAACTTTACATTACAGATTTTTGGATGCCTCACCACCAAGAAATACTTTTCAAAAGGCATTTCAGAGCAAGTTCCTTTCTTAATGTCCCTTCTAAACCCATTTTACAAGTTGAAATACTCATCTTTTTCACCACAACGTTACATTACAGCTGTTTTGGATACCCCAACACCAACAAATACTTTTGAATGGCATTTCAGAGCAACGTTTTTTCTTAATGTCCCTTCTAAACCAATTTTACAAGTTGAAGTACTTATCTTTTTCAACACAACTTTACATTACAGCTTTTTGGATACCTCAGCATCAAGATATACTTTTCAAAAGACCTTTCAGAGAAAGTTCCTTTCTTAATGTCCCTGCATAACCAAATTTACAAATTGGAAGTATTCAGCCTTTTCACTCACAACTTTATTTTACAGATTTTTGGATATATCAACACCAGGCAATACTTTTAAAAAGGCATTTCAGAGCAAGTTTATTTCTTAATGTAACTTCAAAACCCATTTTCCAACTTGAAGTACATATCCTTTTCACCCACAACTTTACTTTACAGCTTTTTGGATACCTCATCACCAAGAAATACCTTTCAAACAGCATTTCAGAGCAATTTCCTTTCTTAATGTTTCTTCTAAACTCATTTTACAAGTTGAAGCATCCATCCTTTTCAACCACAACTTTACTTAACAGCTTTTTGGATACCTCAAAACCAAGAAATACCTTTCAAAAGGCATTTCAGAGCAAGTTCCTTTCGTAATGTCCAATCTAAACCCATTTTCCAACTTGAAGTACCCATCCATTTCACCCACAACTTTACTTTACAGCTTTTTGGATACCTCGTCGCTAAGGAATACTTTTAAAAAGACATTTCAGAATAAGTCAATTTTTTAATGACCATCCTAAACCAATTTTACAAGTTAAAGTACTTATAATATTCACCACAACTTTAGTTTACAGCTCTTTGGGTACCTCAACACCAAAAAATACCTTTCAAAAGGCATTTTAGAGCAAGTTCTTCTCTCAATCTCCCTAATTAACCCATTTTCCAACTTGAAGTACCCATCCGTTTCACCCACAACTTTCCTTTACAGCTTTTTTGGATACCTCAACTCCAAGCAATACTTTTCAAAGGCATTTCAGAACAAGTTATTTTCTTAATGTACTTCCTAAACCAATTTTACAAGTTGAAGTACTTATCTTTTTCACCACAACTTTACTTTACGACTTTTTGCACACCCCAACATCAAGCAATACTTTTCAAAAGGCTTTATTATGCCCCTTCAGAACAAGTTCTTTATGTAATGTCCTTCCTAAACCAATTTTACAAGTTGAAGTACTCATCTTTTCCCCCACAACTTTACTATAAGGCTTTTAGAATAACCCAACATCAAGCAATACTTTTCAAAAGGCTTTATTATATCTTTTCAGAGCAAGTTCTTCACGTAATTTTCTTCTTAAACCTATTTACAAGTTGAAGTACTTATCTTTTTCCCCACAACTGTACTTTACGACTTTTTTGCACACCCAAACATCAAGCATCACTTTCCAAAAGGCTTTATTATATCTTTTCAGAACAAGTTTTTTTTCTTAATGTCCTTCTTAAACCATTTTTACAAGTTGAAGTAGTTATCTTCTTCACCACAACTTTACTTTACGACTTTTTGCACACCCCGAGATCATACAATACTTTTCAAAAGGCCTTTTTATATCTTTTCAGAACAAGTTCCTTTCTTAATATTCTTCTTAAACCAATTTTACAAATTCTAAATTTTTCTTAGTAGATAAAAAGGCTATAGCATACTTGTGAATATTTTCTCGGAAGATAAAAAGTTCTAGTTCAATGTTTAATTTTCTCAACGAAGTGAAGAAAAGTTCGAGTTCTATTCTGAATTTTCTCAATGAAAAGGAAAATAGTTATTGATCATTTCTATTTTTCCAAATAATATAAATATTTTCCAACTTCTAAATGGACACACACAAAAACTTACACACACACAAAAACTTACACACACACACACACAAACTTACACACATACAAAAACTTACACACACACACAAAAACTTACACACAAACAAAAACATTATTTCAGAGCAAGTTCCTTTCTTAATGTCCCTTCTAAACCCATTTTCCAACTTGAAGTACCCATCCGTTTCACCCACAACTTTACTTAACAGCTTTTTGGATACCTCATCACTAAGCAATACTTTTCAAAAGACATTTCAGAGCAAGTTACTTTCTTAATGTCCTTCCTAAACCAATTTTACAAGTTGAAGTACTTATCTTTTTCACCACAACTTTACTTTACAGCTTTTTGGATACCTCAACACAAAGAAATACCTTTCAAAAGGCATTTCAGAGCAAGTTCATTTCTTAATGTCCCTCATAAACCCATTTTCCAACTTGAAGTACCCATCCGTTTCACCCACAACTTTACTTTACAGCTTTTTTGGATACCTCAACTCCAAGCAATACTTTTCAAAGGCATTTCAGAACAATTTCTTTTCTTAATGTCCTTCCTAAACCAATTTTACAAGTTGAAGTACTTATCTTTTTCACCACAACTTTACTTTACGACTTTTTGCATACCCCAAAATCAAGCAAAACTTTTCAAAAGGCTTTATTATGCCCTTTTAGAACAAGTTCTTTACGTAATGTCCTTCCTAAACCAATTTTACAAGTTGAAGTACTCATCTTTTCCCCCACAACTTTACTATAAGGCTTTTCGAATAACCCAACATCAAGCAATACTTTTCAAAAGACTTTATTATATCTTTTCAGAACAAGTTCTTTACGTAATTTTCTTCCTAAACCCATTTACAAGTTGAAGTATTTATCTTTTTCACCACAACTTTACTTTACGACTTTTTGCACACCCAAACATCAAGCAATAGTTTCCCAAAGGCTTTATTATATCTTTTCAGAACAAGTTTTTTTCTTAATGTCCTTCTTAAACCATTTTTACAAGTTGAAGTAGTTATCTTCTTCACCATAACTTTACTTTACGACTTTTGCGCATCCCAAGATCAAGCAATACTTTTCAAAAGGCTTTATTATATCTTTTCAGAACAAGTTCCTTTCTTAATATCCTTCTTAATCCAATTTTACAATTTCTAAATTTTTTCTTGGTAGATAGAAAAAGCTATAGCATACTTGTGAATATTTCCCCGGAAGATAAAAAGTTCTAGTTCAATGTTTAATTTTCTCAAAGAAGTGAAGAAAAGTTCAAGTTCTATTCTGAATTTTCTCAATGAAAAGAAATTAGTTATTGATCATTTCTATTTTTCCAAATAATATAAATATTTTCCAACTTCAAAATGGGCACAAAAACTAAAAACTTACACACACACACAAAAAATCACACACACATAAAAACTTACTAACGCAAAAAAACCTACTCACACACAAACACTAAAAACAACACACAAAAACTTACTCACACACAAAAACTTACACACACACACACAAAAACCTACTCACACACAAAAAAAATTACACACACACAAAAAAACTTACACACACACTTACTCCATGAAGCACAAAATTTTCGTACTATTCTTATTTTCTAAGGAAAATAAAAGGGTTCCACTTCAGTTCTTTTTTTTTCTCAAAGAGATGAAAAATTTAAAGTTCTATTCTAATTTTAAATTTTACCTCCTTTGTCTTATGGATTTACCATTCAAATTTTTAAATTATAAAATGAGTGACTCGTTCTACTATTAAGGAAAATCATTCAAACTCGTTCATTTAACCTCAAAAAAACTAGTTTATTTATAAATAAGTAGTAATAAATAGAAACATTACTAATCTCTTAAGTTTGTTTATTTTAACTTAATTATAGCTCGCATTATAAGGTATCAAATCATTTTCCTTCGCGTATTGGTTTGTTAGGGTATGATCGTTTAAATTAGTTTCTGTTAGGTTAAGTTAGGTTAGGTTATCATACGTACACTTCACTTAGGTTAGGTTAGGTGAGAGACAGGCAAAAAGTTAGGTGAATGGTTAGGTTAG
>NW_028297494.1:0-14524 GCF_049724085.1 Artemia sp. Qi Xiang Cuo
CCATCGATCAGAACAAGATAAACGATATTTAACGATATTTCTGAAGAGTTAAAAGATACTTAAAAGACATTTGAAGATATTTGAAACTGAAGTTAGAGACGATTTGAAGTTTAATTCTGAGAACCCCATCGATCAGAACAAGATAGACGATATTTAACGAGATTTGAAGTTGAAAGATACTCAAAGACATTTGAAGATATTTGAAGATGAAATTAAAGACAATTTGAAATTTAATTCTGAGAACTCCATCGATCAGCACACGATAAACGATATTTGAAGTTAAATGACACTTAAAGACATTTGAATATATTTGAAGCAGAAATTAAAAACAATTTGAACTTTAACTCTGAAAACACCATCGAGCATTACAAGATAGAAGATACTAAACGCTATTTTAAGTTAAATGATAGTTGAAGATGTTTGAAACTGAAGTTAAAGACAATATTTTAAAAGAGTCACTATTATATGACGACAACCCGTTTCAAAAGGCACAAATGAACAATTTCAGGCGAGAATATATTCTTTATGTGCCTCCAAAATCTTAAAAATAATATGCTGAGAAGAAAAACACCAACACCCGTAGTGGGAAGAATCATTTCTCAGTTGACTATTAGAACTATATTTAACGGTCATTTCCCAGTTGACTATTAGGGAAAACTTGCCGTGTAAAGACAACTAGACTTGAACTGTTCCATGAAGAAACCGTAACGTAAGTGCTTCAAAATTTTTGCCAGGACAAAAGGAGTGAATAACAGTAATTTACAACAAAAGGGTGTAGTACACTAAGGACACGAAAGGTGATGAATAGATGTGAAGCTACATGTGTTACTTCCTAATAACTTTGAAAATTCAAAAATCCCAATAGTGACAGTGTTTTAATGTCATCAGTGAATATGATGAACCCAATATTGTAAATTATAAATCATTCTTGTATTCACCACAAGTATAATTAGGTATAATATTATCATATTTTTCATTTAATGTTGTGTAGATAGTATGCTGTACGTCATATATACAGCAAAATAAAAAAAAAACTAATGTAAAAGTAGAATAGTCCCAACCTTTTTGGAAATGTAAAAGTAATCAGCGTTAGATATAGAAAAAAAAATCTTTAATATAGTTGCTAACCTAGAACCAAAATTAATCTTAGTCTGGGAGACAAATTTTAGATAGGAATCTAGAATAAAATAAGAAAGATTATTGAAAAATTTTAAGCACTCTTAATGAGCAGTTACTATTGACGGGACGTCATTATTTGATGGGAAGGGTGATGTGTACCAGCAATAGAATACCATATATTTAAAATACAAGATTCTTTCCTTCTAAAGATGATTTGGGCAGAAATTAAACGTTCCCTAATTGAGTTCAAATACCGCTTCCAAGATTCTAAATTATTAATCAGCAAAACGAGAACCTGCATTCTATCTTCAGTCAAACAACGACGCTAGTCGTTTGAATCTCGCTAAGATAATTAGTAGCAAGAAAAATGCTACGTATGATATTTCTAAGGAAGTTTAAATGGCAAAAAAATCGTGTGAACGCCTGAATCATCTGACAAATATTAAAGAATTCATTGGACGAAAGATTTACATCCTTGGTCCTCTTGGGCCAATGGCAGGCAGTCCCTACAGCGCAGGACGAAAGAACTGCGTTTGGGAGTGGGGTAAATGTGTTTTTTAATTTGAATATGAAGTCAAAATTTAATACGATTAGCACCGCAAATAATCTCGGTCACCATTATTGTCATTGAAGTGACCCGTTGCTGTACAACTAAGCATGTAAGTTCAATAAATCTATTGTCTTTTTATATGTGTTTATTTCATTTATATGTCTGCGTCTAGTCCGATAATAGGTAATTAGTTCGCAAGTCTCCAAGGTAAATGCTCCCAAAGGAATCTGATCTCCAGATAGCTCAAGAAGGAAGAAGCCACATTTGTATGTCTACATATTCAATTTTCTCTCATTAATTGAGAGCGGCGCTAGCCTAGTTGACACAATCTCCAGCGCTATAAGCGGCGCTGTCGGAGAAATCTACTATCGCCACAAATAAGAAAATTTCTATCGCCACAAATAATAAATCTTTTACCGCTACAGTATATTGAACCTGATTGAGTGCAAAGTCAGGGTCACATTTTCTACAGTACAATGTAACTTCACTCTTGTCATATCTCTTTGTATAGCCAATGATACTATTTGCATTCATATTATGAAATTCACGAGTTTCAATCTGACTATTTGAAGCAATATCACATACAGTGTTTTCAAATGGTGAATCATATTCGGTAACTGCCAAATAAAAATTACTTGGTTTATAGTCATAATAGGCAGTGTCGTCACAACGATGACGTAGAAACCAAATTGTCTTGTTACCCCAACAGTTGAATCGTAGACCAGATTCCTCTTCCTAGAATAATTTATATCCACGACGATACCAATCTTGTAGAAATAAACTAAAATCACGTTTGGGATTCTTTCCAATCATAGCAGGGGTAAGTATTCTCCCACTGATCACATTTATCATAGTGACAATTGGAGCACAGGTGCCCTCTAGGGTGAGAGTCACAAATTTCCTCAAGACATGAATTACATCCTTTAATTTGTACTGCATAGTCTCTGTAATTTACAAGGATTACATAATTTACACTTTTCACTATAGTCATCAATAATTGTACAATTCTCACATTGAGTCCAACTGCCAAGAGTGTACATGCACAGTGGACATGTATAGAACATGTTTTGGTTTCCGATATCAACACTCTCACAGCTAAAACGAAACTGATGTCCGTTATATCTACGATTCAACTATTGGGGTAACAAAACAATTTGGTTTCTACGTCATCGTTGTGACGACACTGCCTATTATGACTATAAACCAAGTGATTTTTATTTGGCAGTTACCGAATGTGATTCACCATTTGAAAACACTGTATGCGATATTGCTTCAAATAGACAGATTGAAACTCGTGAATTTCATAATATGAATGCAAATAGTATCATTGACTATACAAAGAGATATGACAAGAGTGAAGTTACTTTGTACTGTAGAAAATGTGACCCTGACTTTGCACTCAATCAGGTTCAATATAAAGTGAATCCAAATGATTTACCAGCATTAGTGGTTCACGACAGTTGCCTATACACCGAAGAAGAAGAAATCTAAAGTGAAGATTTAAAGACATTGTTGTATATATATGCATTTTATCAATAAACAAATTTACAAACAATCTTCAAATATTTATTCTATTATGATATCGATATTTATCACAGTTTTAATGTATACTTTCTCAGGTTCAATTATTTGAACCTCGTCCTCCTCCACTGGCATAATATCTGTGAGAGAGGGTATCTCCTGAGATTGAGTCACCTCCGCAAATAAATCCTCCTGCACTCGAAGTGTCGGGTTAGGTATTCGATCCGAAGACCCACTCCTCAAGAGATCCTCTGATCTACATGTGCAGAGAAGCTCTTCCTCCTCCTCAGGTGTAATCTCACTGTTGTCGATTTCATTACATGTAGCTAGAAGCTCCTCCTCCTCCTCGAGAGTGAGCCCCGACACATGCCACACATCCTAAAAAAGATTGAGAACACTATGATGGAAATATAAATTAAAATTTAAACACTGTTGTCGGAGAATGGTTCTTGGAAATTTTCAGCGGGTTTTAATTTCTGGAAAAAATTACATTTTGACATCATTTGACAATTTACTAAATTTTAAGGTTTTCTTTAGTTTCAAAAATGTTTTTGTCAGTCACCATCTTTTAATCATTCACAAAAAATACTGAAGAAAACCAGTTTCAACTGTTTATCGACGTTAGATTATTAAGAAGGCTATTATTTCTTTGAAATATACATTTTACATTTTTAATTTTCATGTTTTTGATTTTATATTGATGAAGAATTTAAACACAACTTCAACTAGTTATTTTTTTGTTCGGCATAGATGAAAGGTCCAATACCTCAGTTAAACTAAGAGGTTACTTTCTGTAAACTTATGTCTAGTGATAAACTTGTTAGTGACAAAAACTTTTTTTCCACAAAGGACATTTTTCAACTAAAAGTAAAGAGCTGCTAGACTAAATCAAAGATGAGCTGAAATAATAACGAATAATTGTTCAAACTAAAATTTTCTGTAAACTTATGTCTAATGATAAACTTGCCAGAGTGACAAAAACTTTTTTTTCCACAAGAGGATATTTTTCAACTAAAAGTAAAGAGCTACTAGACTAAATCAAAGATGAGTAGAAATAATAACGAATAATTGTTCAAAATTAAATTTTCTGTAAAGTTATGTCTAGTGATAAACTTGTTAGAGTAACAAAAACTTTTTTTTCCACAAGAGGACATTTTCAACTAAAAGAAGAGCTGCTAGACTAAATAAAAGTCGTTCAGAAATAATAACGAATAATTGCTCACGCATAAACTTTCTTTATATTTGTATCTAGTTATAAAATCGTTAGAGTGACAAAAAATCTTTCCCACAAAATGGCATTTTTCATCTATAAGTAAAGACTTGCCAGACTATGTCAAAGACGTGTAGAAATAATAACAAACAAATGTTCACACATAAATTTTCTGTAAACTTATATATGAAGATAAACTTGTTAGTGACAAAAACTTTTTCCACAAGAGGACATTTTTCAACTAAAAGTAAAGAGCTACTAGACTAAATCAAAGATGAGCAGAAATAATAACGAATAATTGTTCAAACTTAAATTTTTTGTAAACTTATGTCTAATGATAAACTTGTTAGTGACAAAAACTTTTTTCTACAAGAGGATATTTTTCAACTAAAAGTAAAGAGCTGCTAGACTAAATCAAAGATGAGCAGAAATAATAACGAATAATTGTTCAAACTTAAATTTTCTGTTAAGTTATGTCTAGTGATAAACTTGTTAGTGAAAAAAACTTTTTTTCCACAAGGGGACATTTTCCAACTAAAAGTAAAGAGCTACTAGACTAAATCAAAGTTGAGCAGAAATAATAACGAATAATTGTTCAAACTTAAATTTTCTGTAAAGTTATGTCTAGAGATAGACTTGTTAGAGTAACAAAAACTTTTTTTTCCACAAGAGGACATTTTTCAACTAAAAGTAAAGAGCTACTAGACTAAATCAAAGATGAGCAGAAATAATAACGAATAATTGTTCAAACTTTAAATTTTTATGTAAAGTTATGATCTAGTGATAAACTTGTTAGTGACAGAAACTTTTTTCCACAAGAGGACATTTTTCAACTAAAAGTAAAGAGCTACTAGACTCAATCAAAGATGAGCAGAAATAATAACGAATAATTGTTCAAACTTAAATTTTCTGTAAACTTATGTCTAGTGATAAACTTGTTAGTGACAAAAACTTTTAATCCACAAGAGGACATTTTTCAACTAAAAGTAAAGAGCTACTAGACTAAATCAAAGATGTGCAGAAATAATAACGAATAAGTGTTCAAACTTAAATGTTCTGTAAACTTATGTTTAATGATAAACTTGCTAGAGTGACAAAAACTTTTTTTCCACAAGAGGACATTTTTCAACTAAAAGTAAAGAGCTACTAGACTAAATCAATGATGAGTAGAAATAATAACGAATAATTCTTCAAACTAAAATTTTCTGTAAAGTTATGTGTAGTGATAAACTTGTTAGAGTAACAAAAACTTTTTTTTCACAAGAGGATATTTTCAACTAAAAGTAGAGCTGCTAGACTAAATCAAAGATGTGCAGAAATAATAACAAATAATTGTTCAAACTTAAATTTTTTGTAAAGTTATGTCTATTGATAAACTTGCTAGTGACAAAAACTTTTTTCCACAAGAGGGCATTTTTTCAACTAAAAGTAAAGAGCTGCTAGACTAAATCAAAGATGAGTAGAAATAATAATGAATAATTGTTCAAACTTAAATTTTCTGTAAACTTATGTCTAGTGATAAACTTGTTAGTGACAAAAACTTTTAATCCACAAGAGAACATTTTTAACTAAAAGTAAAGAGCTACTAGACTAAATCAAAGATGAGCAGAAATAATAACGAATAATTGTTCAAACTTAAATTTTTTGTAAGCTTTTTTCTAATTATAAACCTGTTAGAGTTACAAAAAATTTTTTCCACAAGATGGCATTTTTCAAATAAAAGTAAAGAGCTGCTAGACTAAATCAAAGATGAGTAGAAATAATAATGAATAATTGTTCAAACTTAAACTTTCTGTAAACTTGTGTCTAATGATAAACTTATTAGTGACAAAAACTTTTTTTCCACAAGGGGGGATTTTTCAACTAAAAGTAAAGAGTTGCTAGACTAAATCAAAGATGAGCAGAAATAATAACGAATAATTGTTCAAACTTAAATTTTCTGTAAAGTTATGTCTAGTGATAGACTTGTTAGTGACAAAAACTTTTTTTTTCCACAAGAGGACATTTTTCAACTAAAAGTAAATAGCTACTAGACTAAATCAAAGATGAGCAGAAATAATAACGAATAATTGTTCAAACTTTTAATTTTCATGTTTTTGATTTTATATTGATGAAGAATTTAAACACAACTTCAACTAGTTATTTTTTTTGTTCGGCATAGATGAAAGGTCCAATACCTCAGTTCAACTAAGAGGTTACTTTCTGTAAACTTATGTATAGTGATAAACTTAATAGTATCAAAACCTTTTTTTCCACAAGAGGACATTTTCAACTAAAAGTAAAGAGCTACTAGACTAAATCAAAGACGTGCAAAAATAATAAAGAATAAGTGTTCAAACTTAAATTTTCTGTAAACTTATGTCTAATGATAAACTTGCCAGAGTGACAAAAACTTTTTTTTCCACAAGAGGATATTTTTCAACTAAAAGTAAAGAGCTACTAGACTAAATCAAAGATGAGTAGAAATAATAACGAATAATTGTTCAAAATTAAATTTTCTGTAAAGTTATGTCTAGATATAAACTTGTTAGAGTAACAAAAACTTTTTTTTCCACAAGAGGATATTTTCAACTAAAAGTAGAGCTACTAGACTAAATCAAAGATGATCAGAAATAATAACGAATAATTGTTCAAACTTAATTTTCTTGTAAAGTTATATCTAGTGATAAATTTGTTAGTGACAAAAACTTTTTTTACACAAGAGGGCATTTTCAACTAAAAGTTAAGAGCTGCTAGACTAAGTCAAAGATGAGCAGAAATAATAACGAATAATTGTTCAAACTTAAATTTTCTGTAAACTTATGTCTATTGATAAACTTGTTAGAGTGACAAAAACTTTTAATCCACAAGAGAACATTTTTAACTAAAAGTAAAGAGCTACTAGACTAAATCAAAGATGAGCAGAAATAATAACGAATAATTGTTCAAACTTAAACTTTCTGTAAACTTGTATCTAGTGATAAACTTGTTAGTGACAAAACCTTTTTTCCACAAGAGCACATTTTTTCAACTAAAAATAAAGAGTTGCTACACTAAATCAAAGATGAGCAGAAATACTAACAAATAATTGTTCAAACTTAAATTTTCTGTAAACTTATGTGTAATGATAAACTTGTTAGTGACAAAAATTTTGTTTTCCATAAGAGGGCATTTTTCAACTAAAAGTAAAGAGCTACTAGACTAAATCAAAGATGAGTAGAAATAATAACTAAAAACTGTTCAAAATTAAATTTTTTTTAAACTTTTGTATAGCAATAGTTGTGTTAGAGTTTCAAAAACTTTTTTTCCACAACATGGTATTTTCCATGAATAAGTTTAGAACTAATAAACTAAATCAATGTTGTATTGAAATAGTAATGACTAACTGTTCAAAATGATATTTTCTTTGAACTATTTTATAATGATAAACTTGTTAGTGACAAAAACTTTTTTCCACAAGAGGACATTTTTCAACTAAAAGTAAAGAGCTACTAGACTAAATCAAAGATGAACAGAAATAATAACGAATAATTGTTCAAACTTAAATTTTCTGTAAAGTTATGTCTAGTGATAAACTTGTTAGTGACAAAAACTTTTTTTCCACAATAGGGCATTTTTCATCTAAAAGTAAAGAGCTACTAGACTAAATCAAAGATGAGCAGAAATAATAACGAATAATTGTTCAAACTTAAATTTTCTGTAAACTTATGTCTAGTGATAAACTTGTTAAGTAACAAAAACTTTTTTTTCCACAAGAGGACATTTTCAACTAAAAGTAGAGCTACTAGACTAAATCAAAGATGAGCAGAAATAATAACGAATAATTGTTCAAACTGAAATTTCTTGTAAAGTTATGTCTAGTGATAAACTTATTAGTGACAAAAACTTTTTTTCCACAAGAGGACATTTTTCAACTAAAAGTAAAGAGCTACTAGACTAAATCAAAGATGAGCAGAAATTATAACGAATAATTGTTCAAACTTAAATGTTCTGTAAACTTATGTCTAGTGATAAACTTGTTAGTGACAAAAACTTTTAATCCACAAGAGATCATTTTTCAACTAAAAGTAAAGAGCTACTAGACTAAATCAAAGATGAGCAGAAATAATAACGAATAATTGTTCAAACTTAAATTTTCTGTAAAGTTATGTCTAGTGATAAACTTATTAGTGACAAAAACTTTTAATCCACAAGAGATCATTTTTCAACTAAAAGTAAAGAGCTACTAGACTATATCAAAGATGAGCAGAAATAATAACGAATAATTGTTCAAACTTAAATTTTCTGTAAAGTTATGTCTATTGATAAACTTGTTAGTGACAAAAACCTTTTTTCCACAAGAGGACATTTTCAACTAAAAATAAACAACTGCTAGACTAAATCAAACATGAGCAGAAATAATAACGAATAATTGTTCAAACTTAAATTTTCTGTAAACTTTTATAGCGATAAACTTGTAAGAACAACAAAAACTTTTTTTTCCACAAGAGGACACTTTTCAACTAAAAGTAAAGAGCTGCTAGACTAAATCAAAGATGAGCAGAAATAATAACGAATAATTGTTCAAACTTAAATTTTCTGTAAACTAATGTCTAGTGATAAACTTGTTAGTGACAAAAAAATTTTTCCACAAGGACATTTTTCAACTAAAAGTAAAGAGCTACTAGACTAAATCAAAGATGAACAGAAATAATAACGAATAATTGTTCAAACTTAAATTTTCTATAAACTTATGTCTAATGATAAACTTGTTAGTGACAAAAACTTTTTTCCACAAGAGGACATTTTTCAACTAAAAGTAAAGAGCTGCTAGACTAAATCAAAGATGTGCAGAAATAATAAAGAATAATTGTTCAAGCAAAAATTTTATGTAAATTTATGTATAAAGATAAACTCGTTAGTGACAAAAACTTTTTGCCACAAGAGGGCATTTTTCAACTAAAAGTAAAGAGCTTCTAGACTAAATCAAAGATGAGTAGAAATAATAATGAATAATTGTTCAAACTTAAATTTTCTGTAAACTTATGTCTAGTGATAAACTTGCTAGAGTGACAAAAACTTTTTTCCACAAGAGGACATTTTTCAACTAAAAGTAAAGAACTACTAGACTAAATCAAAAACGAACAGAAATAATAACGAATAATTGTTCAAACTTAAATTTTCTGTAAACTTATGTCTATTGATAAACTTGTTAGAGTGACAAAAACTTTTTTTCCACAAGAGGACATTTTCAACTAAAAGTAAAGAGCTACTAGACTAAATCAAAGATGAGCAGAGATAATAACGAATAATTGTTCAAACTTAAATTTTCTGTAAACTTATGTCTAGTGATAAACTTGTTAGTGACAATAACTTTTTCCACAAGAGAGCATTTTTCAAGTAAAAGTAAAGAGCTGCTAGACTAAATCAAAGATGTGCAGAAATAATAACGAATAATTGTTCAAACTTAAATTTTCTGTAAACTTTTGTCTAGTGATGAACTTGTTAGTGACAATAACTTTTTTTTTCCACAAGAGGACATTTTTCAACTAAAAGTAAAGAGCTACTAGACTAAATCAAAGATGAGTAGAAATAATAATGAATAATTGTTCAAACTTAAATTTTCTGTAAACTTATGTCTAGTGATAAACTTGCTAGAGTAACAAAAACTTTTTTTTCCACAAGAGGACATTTTTCAACTAAAAGTAAAGAACTACTAGACTAAATCAAAAATCAGCAGAAATAATAACGAATAATTGTTCAAACTTAAATTTTCTGTAAAGTTATGTCTATTGATAAACTTATTAGTTACAAAAACTTTTTTTCCACTAGAGGACATTTTTCAGCTAAAAGTAAAGAGCTACTAGACTAAATCAAAGATGAGCAGAAATAATAGTGAATAATTGTTCAAACATAAATTTTCTGTAAACTTATGTCTAGTGATAAACTTTCTAGAGTAACAAAAACTTTTTTTCCACAAGAAGACATTTTTCAACTAAAAGTAAAGAGCTACTAGACTAAATCAAAGATGAGCAGAAATAATAACGAATAATTGTTCAAACTTAAATTTTCTGTAAACTTATGTCTAGTGGTAAACTTGTTAGTGACAAAAACATTTTTTTCCACAAGAGGGCATTTTTCAACTAAAAGTAAAGAGCTACTAGACTAAATCAAAGATGAGTAGAAATAATAATGAATAATTATTCAATTTTAAGTTTTCTGTAAACTTATTTCTAGTGATAAACTTGCTATAGTAACAAAAACTTTTTTTCCACAAGAGAAAATTTTTCAACTAAAAGTAAAGAGCTGCTAGACTAAATAAAAAACGAGCAGAAATAATAACGAATAATTGTTCAAACTTAAATTTTCTGTAAACTTATGTCTTTTGATAAACTTTTTAGTGACAAAATTTTTTTCCACAAGAGGACATTTTTCAACTAATAGTAAAGAGCTGCTAGACTAAATAAAAAAAATCATGAATTTATGCACAGTTTTAACTAGCTAGGGCTAAATTTGTTAACGATGGAACATTTTCTTAAGAAAAAACTCAAAATTAGAAAAAAATACTAAATGTTCCTTTTATTAGGTAGGAATCATGTTTTTGATTTTATATTGATGAAGAATTTAAACATAACTTCAATCATGTCTTCAAAAAGTTATTTAAACTCACATCAACCATTGGAGAAGCATCGCATACATTTGAACTATCCATTTTTATAATATATTTCTGTATATATTCCAGTTTGCACTGATTTTAAAACCTTCAAAACCACGAAATAAACTTTAATAACGGTTAATTATTACGAAAATCAAGCGAGGTGAAGAATATAGAACACTAATTGTCTACCATTTATCACATATCCCCCATGGGAAAAGGTTTCGAGCAGAAACAAAACATCTTGCATCAACATTTTATATTTATATTTCTAAATCCTAAAGGTACTTTTTTCCCAACAGAAATATTCCCTAGATAATTCAATCTTGGTGATAATTTACCTGACACAATTACCTTTAACATGTCCACGCGTAAAAGAAAGTCGGTAAAATGAAAGCAAAACACATAATAACAAATACTGTGCGTATACAATTGGAAAATTTAAAACTTTAAGGCATTTCTATAAAGGGCTCTAGGGTGAATTTGTTACCTTCAAAGATATATTTTTGGGTTTTTCAATTATACTGGACAGAATGGATATAACAAAATTTTTATCGGACGAAATGGGGAAAAAGGGGGCGTGGGAGGGGGCCAAGTTGCCCTCCAGCATTTTGGTCAATGAAAAGGGTACTATAACTTTTAATTTCCGTTTGAATGAACTCTCTCTTGATGTTCTAGGACCACTGGGTCGGTACGATTACCTCTGAAAAAAAAAAAAATTAACACGCATCCGTGATCTTTCTTTTGGCAAAAAATACTAAGTTGCAAATTTTTGGATATATGAGCTTGAAACCTATGTAATAGGGTTTTTCTGATACGCTGAATCTGAAGGTGTGATTTCCATTCAAAATCTTTCAATTGTAAGGGATTTTTCCACTCTTTTTCGAAAACCAGGTAAATTTTCTCAGGGCCGTAGCCTTTGATGAGTAATATTGAACTTAATAAAATTTATATATTTAGAATCAGCTTTATAAGCCCATTCTGTTGATACATTTATTGACATCAAAATTCCGCTTTTAAAAGTTTCGATTACTATTGATCCGTATCACTTGGTTTTTTTACTGTTTTTTTTATTATGTATATGAGGGGGTTCTCCCCTTAGTCAATACCACACTGTGCTAAATTTTAAATTTTGTTTCAATCACAAACTTCTGAATCACAAAGGCCGTTTAATTAGAATACATAGCTCTTTTGAAAGCACTAAAAAAACTGTAGCGTAAAGAGCGAGGCATTGACTTGGGGGCGAACCCACTCATATACGTAATAATTTCTGTTCGTTTTAAGTTCTAATGTTACTCCCTACTTTCAGTTGAAAAAACTTGTTTTTTTTAATTTAATTTCTGATCGTTTTTTTAAATAATGCTGGGAAATCCAGCGCCCCCCCTTCATAGAAATGTCCCTTAACCCAAGGAAACATCCTCCACGGAAAGATTCTCCCGAGTAACCCCCTCCTCAAGAAAAAAAATCCTTCCTGAGAATGTCTGTATAGGTCCCATTAACCAATCCACGGGACAGTATCCCCCACCCCCGGAGGTGCAGGCCGAAGGCCCACCGTGGACGGGACACTCCCTTACATTTCGGTCAGACCTATGAAAATAAATAGTTTTATCTTTTGAAGAATCTGTTTAATTCTTTGAAGCGAAGCTTGACGAGGAAGGCAGGGAAAGACATAGGGACATTTAGGTGAGACCTACAAAATGATTAGTTTTAGCTTTTGAAGAATCTGTTTTATTCTTTGAAGCTAAGGCTGATGAGGAATGCAGGGAAGGGCATAGGGACTTACATTTCGGTCAGACCTATGAAAATGAATAGTATTAGCTTTTCAAGGATCTGTTTTATTCTTTGAAGCTAAGCTTGATGAAGAAGGCAGGGAAGGTCGCAGGGGCTTACATTTTGGTCAGATCTATGAAAATGAATAGTTTTAGTTTATGAAGAAGACATAGGGACTTAAATTTCGGTCAGACCTATGAAAATGAATAGTTTTAGCTTTTGAAGAATCTATTTTATTCTTTGAAGCGAAGCTTAATGAGGAAAGCAGGGAAGGACATAAGGACATATATTTCGTCCAGACCTATGAAAATGAATTGTTTTAAATTTTGAAGAATCTATTTTATTCTTTGAAGCGAAGCTTGACGAGGAAGGCAGGGAAGGACCTAGGGACATTTAGGTCAGACTTACGAAAATTAGTAGTTTTAGCTTTTGAAGAATCTGTTTTATTCTTTGAAGCTAAACTTGATGAGGAAGAGCAGGGAAGGACATAGGGACTTACATTTCGGTCAGACCTATGAGAATGAATAGTATTAGCTTTTCAAGAATCTGTTTTATTCTTTGAAGCTAAGCTTGATGAGGAAGGCAGGAAAGGACGTAAGGGCTTACATTTTGGTCAGATCTATGAAAATGAATAGTGTTAGCTTTTGAAGAATCTGTTTTATTCTTTGAACCTAAGCATAATGAGGAAGGCAGGGAAGGGCATAGGGAGTTACGTTTCTGTCAGACCTATGAAAATGAATAGTTTTAGCTTTTGAAGAATCTGTTTTATTCGTTGAAGCGAAGTTGACGAAGATGGCAGGGAAGGACATAAGGACTTACATTTCGGTCAGACCTATGAAAATTAATAGTTTTAGATTTTGAACAATCTTTTTTATTCTTTGAAGCGAAGCTTGATGAGGAGGGCAGGGAAGGACATAGGGACATTTCGGTCAGAACTACGAAAATAAAGTTTTGGCTTTTGAAGAGTATATTTTATTCTTTGAAGTTAAGCTTGACGAGGAAGGCCGGGAAGGACACAGGGACTTACATTTCGGTCAGACCTTTGAAAATGAATAGTATTAGCTTTTGAAGAATCTATTTTATTCTTTAAAACGAAGCTTGATGAGGAATGCAGGCACACACAGACTTACATTTCAGTCAGACCTATGAAAATGAATAGTTTTAGCTTTTGAAGAATCTATTTTATTCTTTGAAGCGAAGCTTGATGAGGAAGGCAGGAAGGACATAGTGACTTACATTTCGGTCACACCTATGAAAATGAATAGTATTAGCTTTTCAAGAATCTGTTTTATTCTTTGAATCTAAGCTTGATGAGGAAGGCAGGGGAGGTCATAGGGACTTACATTTTGGTCACACCTATGAAAATGAAAAGTTTTAGCTTTTGAAGAATCTGTTTTATCCTTTGAAGTGAAGCTTGATTAGGAAGGCAGGGAAGGACATAGGGGCTATAAACCAATGTTATTAATAATTCAAGACACCATCAAAGTTGTGATTTTTAAAGTTACAAAATATTTACAAAATAACGCCAAGTTTTTTGCCTCATAATACAAAATCCATAATTTGTATTACAATTTGAAGATGAGAGAAACAAATTTATGAAAAAAAGTGAATGTTTTACATGTAGGCTACCTTTTATACAAAGCAATTAATAAAAGGCTTTTGTAAAAAAGAAGAAGAAATTTTTATATTTAATTCAAGGACACTGCAATTGGTTTCAAGGTCTCAGATTGGCTAATATAAA
>NW_028297495.1:0-14505 GCF_049724085.1 Artemia sp. Qi Xiang Cuo
AACTGTTAGTAAAACATTGTTGTTACACGCTTTTGACAACCTGCATATAGAGGGCGTGTTCTGATTCAGTTCATCTTCCCTCTCAAATTTCTTGAAAATTTCACCTTCATGCCCTTAGGCGTAGTTGTAATAGTAGCCACAGTACTAATTATCTATATGTAGTATTATCCGAAGTTTATACGATCACCCTTTCTATAAACCTTATATGGTCTCAGGGCAAAACTTACACCCCTGACTCTGAGGGTTGTAGGGGGGGGGGAGGTGTCAACGTCAAAGACATAATTTCTGGACCTTTCAATTATGTTGAACAAAATAGCTGTCTCAAAATTATGATTGGATGTATTTGGGGAAATGGTGGGCGTCAAAGGGGGTTTACTTGCCCTCCAAGCACTTTCGACTATTAAAAAGGGCACTAGTCATTTCAATTTCCAATCGAATGAGGTCTTTTCAGGTTTCTACGACAGCAAATGGCAATCTTAAAATTTCTATCAGATGCATTTCGAGAAAATACGAGGTGTGGGGGAGATATCCAGCCCCTATTGCTCTGAATGTCAAAAAGAACACTAGAACTTCCGATTGCCAATCCACTGAGACCCCTCCAAAGTTTACACGATAGTCCTTTCTATATATACTTTATTTGGCCCAGGGCATAACTTACAGCCCTTGCCCTGAGGGCTGGGGGCAGTTGCAATCTTCAAAGACATAATTTCTGGACCTTTCAATTATGTTGAACAAAATGACTATCTGTAAATTTTGATTGGATGTGTTTAGGGAAATGGTAGCCCTTTCAATTTCCAATCGAATGAACTGTTTTCGAAGTTTCTAGGACAACAAATGTTATGCACCCTCCGATCACTCTGAATCTTAAAAAGAGTTCTAGAACTTTTAATTACCAATCCAATGAGCCCCCTCAAAAGTTGATAAGATAATCTTTTCTACATACCTTATATGCCCCCAGGGTGTAACTCAAAACCCTTGCCTTGAGAGCTCTGGGGGCTGTCATCCTCAAAAACATAATTTCTGGACCTTTCATTTATGTTGAACAAAATGCATATCTCAGAATTTTGATTTGATGTGTTTGGGAAAATGGTGGGTGTTAGAGGGGGGTTTATTGGCCTCCAATAACTTTCGACTATTAAAAAGGGCACTAGCCCTTTTAATTTCCAATCGAATGAGCCTTTTTCGAAGTTTCTACGATAACAAATGGCCATCTCAAAATTTCTATCAAATGTATTTCGGGAAAATACGAGGTGTGGGTATCCACCCTCCCATCCCTCTGAATCTCAAAAAGAGCATTTAAACTTCTGATTAGCAATCAATTAAGCCCCCCCCCTGAAGTTTCTACAATCATTCTTTCTATATAAACCTTAAATACCCAGGGCATAACTTGCAACTTTTGCCTTAACTGCTATTAAATAAAAAAAACAAGTTTTTTAAACTGAAAGTAAGGAGCGACATTAAAACTTAAAACGAACAGAAATTATTCCGTATATGAAAGGGGCTGTCCCCTCCTCAACGCCTCGCTCTTTACGCTAAAGTTTTTTATTGTTTTAAAAAATAAAGTTGTGAGACAGAGTCAAACTTTAGCGTAAAGAGCGAGGCGTTGAAGAGGGGACAGCCCCATTCATATACGGAATAATTTCTGTTCGTTTTAAGTTTTAATGTCGCTCCTTACTTTCAGTTTAAAAATTTGTTTTTTTTAATTTAATTTCTGATCGTTTTTTAGTTAATGCAGCTTTTATTTGCATAAAAATTTTACTTTTCTTTTGCTAAATGGATGTCTTTACAAATTAACTTACGTAACTAACTTCTATATTCGTATATTTTTCTTCTGGCAAAAAATAAAAAGTTGCAGATTTTTGCAGATATGAGCTTGAAACCTATGTAATAGGGTTTTCTGATACGCTGAATTCTGACGGTGTGATTTTCATTAAAATTCTTTCACTTGTAGGGGATGTTTACCCCCTCTTTAAAAATCAAGTAAAATTTCTCAGGCCTGTAGCCTTTGATGAGTAATACTAAACTTCATAAAATTTATATATTTAGGATCAGCATTATAAACACATTCTTTTGATACATTTATTGACATCAAAATTCCGTTTTAAAAGTTTCGATTACTATTGAGCTGTATCGCTTGTTTTTTATTGTTTTTTTATTACGTATATGTTATTACGTATATGAAGGGGTTCTCCCCTTAGTCAATAACACGCTCTTTATGTTAAAAGTTCAAAAAAAAATTTGATTCACAAACCCCTGAATCACAAAGGCCGTTTAATTAGAATAGATAGCTCTTTTGAAAGCACTAAAAAAAACTGTAGCGTAAAGAGCGAGGTATTGACTTGGGGGAGAACCCCCTCACATACGTTGTAATTTCTGTTCGTTTTAAGTTCTAATATTCCTTCTTACATTTCAGTTGAAATAACTTGTTTTTTTTTATTTAATTTCTGATCGTCTAATGATCGATTTAATTTCTAATGCTTGGAAATCTGGCGCCCCCTTCATAGAAATGTCTCTTACCCCAAAGAAACATCCTCTACGGAAATATTCTCCAGAGTAACCGCCTCCTCTAGCCCCCCCCCCCCCCAGAAAAAAAACTACCTGAAAATTGTTTTATAAATACCAAAAAAAAATAAATAAATATGGACATTACCGTCCCCCCTTCAATGCCAATTACATTCCCCCATGAAAACTTCCTACCTCAACAGAACAACAAACATAACCACCGACCCACCCATCCCACCCACAACCAGAAAAAAACCTCCTGAAAACTTCTGTATACTTCCCAATAACCAATACTATATGTTAACATTGGGTAAAGTTCATAACTTTTAGCCCTCCCTCTGGGAACTTCGGGAGATTAAGTCACCCTAAAAGATATATTTATCATATTTTCGACCATGCTGAACAAAATGGCTATCTCTAAATTTTGATCGGGTGACTTTGGGAAAAAAATAAGCGTGGGAGGGGGCCTAGTTGCCCTCCATTTTTTTTGGTCATTTAAAACGGGCACTAGAACTTGTAATTCTGCCCGAATGAGCCCTCTCTCGATATTCTAGAACCACTGGGTCGATACGATGACCCCTGGGGAAAAAAAACAAATAAACACGCATCCGTGATCTTTCTTCTGGCAAAAAATGTAAGATTCCACATTTTTGTAGATAGGAGCTTGAAAACTTTACAGTAGGGTTCTCTGATACGCTGAATATGATGGTGTGATTTTCATTAAGGTTCTATAACTTTAGGGGGTCTTTCCCCCTTTTTTTGAAAATCAGCCAAATTTTCTCAGGCGCGTAACTTTTGATGGGTAGGACTAAACTTAATGAAAGTTATATATTTGAAATCAGCATTGAAATCTGATTCTTTGATATATCTATTGGTATCAAAAACCCGTTTTCTAGAGTTTCGGTTACCATTGAGCCGGGTCGCTCCTTACTTAGAGTTCGTTACCACGAACTGTTTGATAGACATAGAGTTAAGAAGGCTCGGAGAAACGTTTATATGGCCAATAAATGACGTGTTGCAAAAAGCTAGAGTCAAAGGGGAAAAGGTACTGACGAATGCAGAAAATCACGCAAATTAAAATCAGAGTTGCCAGATGGGACGCATTTGCGACAGTTGGGTGCTTTTTAGGCGGTTGTGCATTGAATTTGTCAAATTGGCGTATTTCGCGGATTTTTTTTCTTTTTTGGAAAATCGTTTCTTTGGCGCCTTTTCACTATAAAAATGGGGCTTTCGACCCGTTTTCACTTTAATGGCGGCGCACCCTCAAAACAGATATTTGTTGACACTGCTGACAACAGACAGTTGGTTTTCTGCAGCCCTTTTGAGACAAGCAAGCTATAACTTTTAGGGGGTCTTTCCCCCTTTTTTTTGAAAATCAGCCAAATTTTCTCAGGCGCGTAACTTTTGATGGGTAGCACTAAACTTAATGAAAGTTATATATTTGAAATCAGCATTGAAATCTGATTCTTTTGATATATCTATTGGTATCAAAAACCCGAGCCTGCCACCCTCGAACAAAACCTATGGAAGGAGACATGTCGTCATCTGCTGGGCGCCACGATGAATCTGGATGCACCTTGAACGTGCAACAAGTACAAGTAAGTAAGTAAGTAGTACTTTAATTTTAGAGGGTGCTCCCCTCTGTTTCAAAAAATCAGGTAGATTCTTGAGGTTTTTAAGTTTTGATGGGTAACACTAAATTTGATGAGCCTTATATATTTGGAATCAAACAGTTCGTGGTAACGAACTGTAAGTAAGGAGCAACCCGGCTCAATGGTAACCGAAACTCTAGAAAACGGGTTTTTGATACCAATAATACATCAAAAGAATCAGATTTCAATACTGATTTTAAATATTTAAATTTCATTAAGTTTAGTGTTACCCATCAAAAGTTACGCGCCTGAAAAAATTTGGCTGATTTTCAAAAAAAGGGGAAAAGACCCCTTAAAAATCATAAAACCTTAATGAAAATCACACCATCATATTCAGCGTATCAGAGAACCGATTGGAAATTGAAATGACTAGTGCCCTTTTTAATAGTCGAAAGTGCTTGGAGGGCAAGTAAACCCCCTTTGACGCCCACCATTTCCCCAAATACATCCAATCATAATTTTGAGACAGCTATTTTGTTCAACATAATTGAAAGGTCCAGAAATTATGTCTTTGATGTTGACACCTCCCCCCCCCCTACAACCCGCAGGGTAAGGGTTGTAAGTTTTGCCCTGAGACCATATAAGGTTTATAGAAAGGGTGATCGTATAAACTTCGGATAATACTACATATAAATAATTAGTACTGTGGTTACTATTACAACTACGCCTAAGGGCATGAAGGTGAAATTTTCAAGAAATTTGAGAGGGAAGATGAACTGAATCAGAACACGCCCTCTGTATGCAGGTTGTCAAAAGCGTGTAACAACAATGTTTTACTAACAGTTTGGTGTTTAAAATTGAAACTAACAGAGCTTGTTTTGAGGGATGTTAAACTAATCAAAATAAAACAATTAAAACCTAATGCTGCTGCTTCTACTCATACTACTGCTACTGTTACTATTATTACTAGTTATATTACTACTACTGCCACTAAAGCTTAGGCTACTACAATTAATGCTACAGCTACTACTGCTGTTAAAAGTAAGGACATTAAGGCAAAAAATTCGGGATATATAGAACCTGTAGGGAACTAAAGCAAAAAACACTAAGCCCACATAGGTTGCCAAGTGGACGCATCAGAAATGCTTCAAAAATGATTGATGGCATTTATTAAGCTGAAACTTTCTGCGTGTGTTGAAGGGGCTGTTAAAGAAACCAAAGGTGCTATGTGCATACTGCTACTGATGCTGCTACAACAATTGCTACTACACAAGGTAATGGTATTAAGGTATATTCTTAAGGAATATTTTGGGGGATTTTGTACTAAACCAAAATAAACTATGAGCATGCGGACTTTCAAAAAGGTGACAAAGCAATATCCGAAGAACAACTTATATTATTATTTTAGACTTTTAAGTGTAAGTTATGGGAATTTTAACTAGCCAGAAGGAACAGTATTTATACTTTGAATACTACCACTAAAATCAATGTAACTAATGACGATAAAGGTATTAACATGAATCTTCTGGGGAACTTTTAGGAGTTACAATTAAAGGACAAAACTGTATGCGTGCAGGTTTTCAAAAGGACATATAAGCAATATCATAGGCAGCACCACTCTATAGGAGCTAGAAATATCATTGAAACTTTCAGGGGAGCTAATTCAATTCAAAATTAAAAGTTCTGGTGCCCTTTTTTAAGAGTAACAAGAGATTGGAGGGCAAGCAGCCCTTCTCTCAAAACCATTCATTTTCCAAGCGCATTCATTCTAAATTTTTGACAGCCATTTTTTCCAACAAAGTAGAACAGTCCAGCAACTATGTCTTTAGGGATATTAGGCATGTCAACCCCCCAAAATATGGGCCCATTGTACTTTAAAACTAAATGCTGCTTGAAAACAAATCGAAAGGCTTTGCATTTATGAATCTCAATAAGACACCTCAGCAATATAAAGAGAACAACTGCGGGTAATCCGTTGAAACTTTAAGGGATACTACTTTCACTACTTCTGCCCTTACAATTTGAATCATAGGCAGCGCAATAGCGCTGCCTAAGTAAAGAATGATGTTGGCACAATGTATTATTTGTTTATTTTTTGGTCCTTAGTCTTAGACCAGGGCTATTCATATCGAAGGAATTGTCGTAGAAACTTCAAAAAGGGTTTATTCGAATGGAAATTGGAGTGGCTTATGCCCCTTATAATAGTCGAAAGTAATTGGAAGGCAACTAACACCCCTTCCACACCCACCATTTCAACAAACACATCCAATCAAAATTTCGAGATTGCCATTTTTTTCAGCATAATTGATTTCCAGATAGAAATTATTTTTTTGAGGAAGACACTACCCCACAGCCCTCAGGGTAAGGGTTTTAAGTTATGTCCTTGGGCACATAAGTTTTTTATAGAAAGTGCTGTCGTAGAAACTTAAAAATGGCTCGTTTGATTTTAAGTTCAAATGGCTAGTGCCCTTTTTAATAGTCGAAAGTGATAGGAAGGCAACTAACACCCCTTCCACGCCCACCATTTATCCGAACACATCCAATCAAAATTTTTGCTTAGCCATTTTATTAAAAGTAGTTGAAAAATCCGTAAATTATATCTTTGACGATGACATTCTCCCAACAGCCCTCAAGGTAAGAGATGTAAGTTATGCCCTGGGGGCATATAAGGTTTTTATTGAAAGCTTTGTCATAGAAACTTGAAAAAGAGCTCATTCGATTGGATATTCAAAGGTCTAGCACCCTTTTTAATAGTCAAAAGTGATTTAAGGGCAACTAACCACCCTCTCAAACCCACCTTTTCCCCAAACACATCCAATCAAAATTTTTGATAGCCATTTTTTCAATGTATTTAAAAGTAGGTCAGAGCCCCCAAGGCAAGGGTTGTAAGTTATGCCCTGGGGGCATATAAGGTTTTTATAGATATTGATGTTGTAGAAACTTCCAAAAAGGGCTCATTTGATTGGAAGTTAGAAAGGCTTATGGCCTTTTTAATATTCAAAAGTGATTGGAGGATAACTAACGCCCCTCTCACACCCACCATTTCCCCAAACAAACATCCAATCAATTATTGAGACAGCGTCTTTGTTCGACGTAGTCAAAAAGTCGGGACATTATGTTGTTGAGGATGACACTCCCCCCACAGCCCTCAGGGCAAGGGTTGTAAGTTATGCCCTTGGGGTATATAAGTTCTTTTTTATTATAGAAAGCGTTGTCGTAGAAACTTCAAAAAGGAATCATTTGATTGGAAATTGAAACGGACCGTGCCCTTTTTCGTAGTCAAAAGTGATTGGATGGCAAGTAACCCCCCTCACAAGCCCATCATTTACCCAAACATACTAAATCAAAATTCTGAGATAGCCCTTTTGTTAAACGTAGTTGAAAGGTCCGATTATTATGTCTTTGAGGATGGTAATCCCCTCACAGCCCTCAGGTCAAGGGTTGTAAGTTATGCGCTGGGGTTTATAAGGTTTCTATAGAAATCGTTGTCCTAGAAAGTTCAAAAAGGACTCATTCGATTAGAAATTGAAAGTGGTAGTGTCCTTTTTAATAGTCGGAAGTGATTGGAGGGCAGCCAACCCTCCTTTCACACCCACAATTTCCCCAAACACATCCAATCAAAATTTTAAGATACCTATTTTGTGCAATGTAGTTGAAAGTTCAGGAAATTAGGTCTTTGAGGATGACATCCCCCTTAAAGCCCTAGTAGTAATCAAGGTTCCATTTCTAGGAGACATATAGCAATTACAATTTTATTCTGGACCTTGTATACACCTTTTCAAAGAGATTCAGAGCTCCCTCACATGACCTTCTGGATTTGCGCGAAGCTATAACAATTTCTATGTTATTCTGGACCTTGTATACACCTTTTCAAAGAGATTCAGAGCTCCCTCACATGGCCTTCTGGATTTGCGCGAAGCTATAGCAATTTCTATGTTATTCTGGACCTTGTATACACCTTTTCAAAGATATTCAGAGCTGCCTCACATATCCTTCTGGATTTGCTCGGATGTATAGAAATTTTAATATTATTCTATAGAAACTTTTCACCTTTTCAAAAAGATTCAGATCTCCCTCACATGACCTTCTGGATTCTATCGGAGCTATAGCAATTTCAATGTTATTCTATAGAAGCTTATCACCTTTTCAAAAAGATTCAGAGCTCCCTCACATGGCCTTCTGGATTCTATGGAAGCTATAGCAATTTCAACGTTATTCTATAGAAGCTTTGCATAACATGTTATGAAGGTCAAGTTTCTCTGACACAATTTACATGGACCAGATTTCTAATTCATATATTTTTCGATAACTTGATAGGTGATTTGAATAAAAGGAATTCAAATATTTTGCCTATGAAATAGAAGCTAACTCAATTTGCGAAAAAGATATTCCATTTGCACAACTCTGATCTGATTGAATCATCGCCCAACAATGAGATGTAATTACTGCTAAGCCTTTTGTTGTTGCGAGAGGGTTACCCAATTTACATCTTACTGTTAACTGACAGAGTTCCAAATACGAACATTTTGAAAAGCAGACAAAAAAAATTGGACACTATAATCAGAATTATTTGATTAACATTTAAAAAGGGGTAATGAGATATATGATCTGTATAATACACAAGTGATTTTTGATAAGTACTGTCAATTTAAAATAGGATCTAACGTTCCCATCATTCCCCCATTTCTGAGGGAAGGGAGGGGAGGGGTCAATTTTGGAGGCCTAAAGGAGCTGTTAACTCAGGTAATTTGTTATAAATTTGAAAAATGCCTAACGATGAATCGGAAATGTTTAATTAACATTTGAAAAAAAGGGTGATGGGATTTGCGAATTGTAGGAGATGGGGTGGTTATGTACTGTATAATACACAAGTGATGTTTTGGAGAGTATTGTCAATTTCAAATAGTTTTAGAAATAAAAAAATTTAACAACAAATGGTTGAAAGTGTTTTGAGGGAAATGGGTTGCGTGGAGGGTTGAGTTGCACGATGGGTTCAGTTAAAGGGAGTACAGTTACATGGAGGTTTAGTTAAATGGGGATCCAGTTGCATGAAGGTTCAGTAGCACGAGGGTTCAGTAGAACGGGGGTTCAGTTGTACGGGGTTTCGGTTATACAGGAGTTCAGTTACATGGGGGGGGGGGGGGTTCAGTTGCATGGGTGTTCAGTTACATGCGGATTCAGTTACATGGGGATTAGTTAATGCGATTGAGTTGCATAGTCTCATTAGAAAAAATTGGAGGTCACACTTAAACAGTTCTATTAAGAGCTATTTTTATGGAAATCGTTCATTTTTGAATTGAAGCTATGCTTTTCTGACTGAAGATACATTTTTGAATCAGAAAATGTGAAAATGTACACAATTGAAACAGAGAAGTGTGTTTCTATAATTTCGTCTGAAAAATAGGAGTTCAATCTTAAAAAAGTTCTATTAAGAGCAATTTTTATGGAAATGGTTCATTTTTGAACCAAAACCACGCTTTTCTGACTGAAGATATACAATATAATCAGAGAATCATGTATTGAAGATATTTTCTATAATTTCTTCTCAAAAATAGGAGTTCAGGCTTAAAAATTTCTATTAAAAGCTATTTTAATGGAAATAGTTCATGTCTTTAGCAAAATTAGCCATAGCTAGTTGAAACTCTGCATAAATATCTTCATTTTTATCCTAATTGCATAGGTACTAAAGAAACATTGAACATTTTTTCTGATTTTGTGTGTTTTCGCAAGAAAATGGCTTGTCTTTAGCAAACTTAGCCATAGCTAGTTGAAACTCTGCATAAATATCTTCATTTTTAGCCTAATTGCGTAGGTACTAAAAAAAAATTGAACATTTTTTCTGATTTTGTGTGTTTTCGCAAGAAAATAGCTGGTCTTTAGCAAACTTAGCCATAGCTAGTTGAAACTCTGCATAAATATCTTCATTTTTAGCCTAATTGCGTAGGTACTAAAGGAACATTGAACATTTTTTTCTGATTTTGTGGGTTTTCGCAAGAAAATAGCTGGTGTTTAGCAAACTTAGCCATAGCTAGTTGAAACTTTGCATAAATATCTTCATTTTTTAGCCTAATTGCGTAGGTACTAATGGAACATTGAATATTTTTTCTGATTTTGTTTGTTTTCACAAGAAAATAGCTTGTATTTAGCAAACTTAGTCATAGCTATTTGAAACTCTGCATAAATATCTTCATTTTTAGCCTATTTGCGTAGGTACTAAAGGAACATTGAACATTTTTTCTGATTTTGTGTGTTTTTTGCAAGAAAATAGCCGGTCTTTAGCAAACTTAGCCATAGCTAGTTGAAACTCTACATAAATATCTTCATTTTTAGCCTAATTGCGTAGGTACTAAAGGCACATTGAACAATTCTTCTGATTTTGTGTGTTTTTGCAATAAAATAGCTGGTCTTTAGCAAATTTAGCCATAGCTAGTTGAAACTCTGCATAAATATCTTCATTTTTTAGCCTAATTGCGTAGGTACTAAAGGAACATAGAACATTTTTTTTGATTTTGTGTGTTTTTTTGCAAGAAAATAGCTGGTCTTTAGCAAACTTAGCCATAGCTAGTTGAAACTCCGCATAAATATCTTCATTTTTACCCTACTTGCGTAGCTACTAAAGGAACATTGAAATTTTTTTTCTGATTTTATGTGTTTTTGGAATAAAATAGCTGGTCTTTAGCAAACTTAGCCATAGTTAGTTGAAACTCTGCATAAATATCTGCATTTTTAGCCTATTTACGTAGGTACTAAAGGAACATTGAACATTTTTTCTTATTTTGTGTGTTTTCGCAAGAAAATAACTTGTCTTTCCCAAACTTACCCATAGCTAGTTGAAAATCCGCATAAACATCTTAATTTTTAGCCTAATTGCGTAGGTACTAAAGGAACATTTTTGTTGTATCTATTGGTATCAATATTCCGTTTTTTAGAGTTTCAGTTACTATTGAGCCTTACGTGCCTCAAATCATGAATTAGAATATTCAATTAGCTGTTTGGGTTTTCAGACATAGTTTTTTAGATGTTCGTGGCTGTTAGGTTCCTGGAGGGTTTTACGACTCCTCCCTCCAATGAATTCAGATGGTTTTAGGACTCATCTCCCTAGCCATAACTCCATTCAACCTTGAGCGAAGATATAAAAGTTTGATGAAGTATTTTTATACTTAACAACTACATTAATAACTTCCATGATGATAGGATGTTATGACCTTATTTATAATTGACCGAGAGTTAACTTCCTCCTCATCAATAGGTAGTTCTGGGTTCGTATGAATAATCACCTCACGGTAGACATTTATTGTTAGGGAGCACCACACGAGTAATAACTCAATTCAACATTGATAAAAGATATAAAAGTTTTATTAAGTACTTATCTACTTATCAACTATATTAATAAATTCCAAGATGATAGGATAGTATGACACAGAATTTATCACTTTGAAAAAATCATCTTGTGGTGTTATATTTGAATGTGCATTTTTATTATTGTCTCTGGAACTCGAAGAAATTGACTGTTATCATTGGATAGTGAAGTATAACTTGTTTGAGTATGATAAAAGCTTGTGGAGTACTACATTACGTCATATAAACAGACTGGGATTCTACGATAAAGTGATTACACCACTTAATAATGCTGGTTGGGAACTGAGAAATGTTCAGGAGTAAGTCAGTGAAATTTGCATCTTTTTCGGAGTTGAAGCTCTCTACTTAAAGGGCAATGTACCTACAGATAAAGTTTTAATTCAATAGTGTGACCCTAGGATTCCACTTTTCAATCTAGAAGAGTTTAAGTGTCCTAAATTTGAAGGGGGTTATCACCGTCCTGAAGACGAGGTTAGGTTCTTCGCACACTGGATACCTCAGAACATACCTGATCGTGATAAATCCATAATATATGGTAAAAACTATTCTATATCATGGGACCATCGTTTGTGGATGTTTAAGAGTGAACTCTAAGTACTACTTTTATGTAAACATTTGTTGTTGTGTTTTTTTTCTAAAAAAAATCTGTTAATACGTTTAAGCAATAAATTTCTTTAAGCTTAACCCGTCTTTATTCTTTAGAATAGTTCTTTTTTAAGCAAGTAGCAAACTCTTTCCTGAAGTCACCACTTGGATACAAAATGCAGAAACTTAATTTAAGAAACTATGAAAAAATTGTAAGTAAGTAACAAATTCTCTGTTGAAGTCTCCTCGTGGATACACAATACAAAAATTTCATTAAGGAAATCATTAAAAAATTGTAATTAAGTAGCAAATATTTTCTTGAATTCACCTGCTGGATAAACAAAGACATTTCGTTCAAGAAATTATGACAAAATACTAAGTAAGCAACAAACTGTTTGCTGTTTTCACGACTTAGATACACGATGTAGAAAATTCATTCAAGAAACTTTAAAAAAAGTCTCAGTAAGTGACAATTTCTTTCTTAAAGTCAACTCTTGTATACAGAATACGGAAAGTTCATTCAAGAAATTATGAAAATATTTGTAAGTAAGTAACAAACTTTTTATTGATTTCACCTCTTTGATATACAGTAGATATACTTCATTCCAGGAATTATGAAAAAATCGCAAGTAAGTTACTTTTTTTTCTCTTTATCACAAACAATTTTCACTTAGCTACATGATGTAGAAATTTAATTCAAGAAATTATGAAAAAATTCTCAATAAGTAACAATTTCTTTCTCGAAGTCAACTCTTGGATACACAATACGTAAATTTCATTCAAGAAATTATAAAAATATTTGTAAGTAAGTAACAAGCTCTTTATTGATTTCACCTCTTGAATATACAGTACAGATACTTCATTCAAGAAACGTGATTAAACACGTTTTGAAACTACATGCTATTTTCATGCCTTCCTTGGCACCTTTCCAAACGGACGGGGATTCTCCACTGGTTCCTACACATTGCAAAAAGTGAGCAGTACGAAAACTCCACGTTTTCAGACAGACTGGTTTTTAGACAACACCCAATTTTAGGGACCAATCAGAGACAGCGGAGGTTGCTCAATATACAATAACTTGATTGGTGATTGGTTACACACCACGTACGGCGCATACATTAGTGAGAGAGACATGCAAAGTCGACATAGCTTTACATTCATTACTTTAAGGTCTAATTGTAGACGAGCGTTACGTGCGCGCACAGTGAGCAACCTCCGTCTAGTCTCTGATTGGTCCCTATTAAAATGGGTGTTGTCTAAAATACCAGTCTGAGCTGAAAACGTGGAGTTTTCGTACTGCTCGACTTTTTGCAATGTGTAGGAACCAGTGGGGAATCTCCTGCTCGTTTGGAAAGGTGTTCCAAGGAAAGGCATGCAAATAGCATGTAGTTTAAAAACGTGTTTAATCACGTTTCTTGAATGAAGTATCTGTACTGTATATTCAAGAGGTAAAATCAATAAAGAGCTTCTTACTTACTTACAAATATTTTTATAATTTCTTGAATGAAATTTTCGTATTGTGTATCCAAGAGTTCACTTCAAGAAAGAAATTTTTACTTACTGAGAATTTTTTATAATTTCTTGAATTACATTACTATATCATGTAGGTAAGTGAAAATTGTTTTTGATAAAGAAAAAAAAAAGTTACTTAGTTGTGTTTTCTTTATAATATCTTGAATAAAGTCTGTACTGTATATACAACAGGTAAAATCAATAAAGAGTTTGTTACTTACTTACAAATATTTTCATAATTTCTTGAAAGAAATCTCCGTATTGTGTATCCAAGAGTTGACTTCAAGAAAGAAATGGTTACTTACTGAGAATTTTTTTCATAATTTCTTGAATTTAATTTCTACATCGTATATCTAACTCGTGAAAACAATAAAGAATTTGTTACTTACTTAGAATTTTGTCATAATTTCTTGAACGAAATGTCTTTGTGTTTATCCAACAGGTGAATTCAAGAAAGAATTTGCTACTTAGACTGAGAATTTTTTCATAATTTCTTGAATTTAATTTCTACATCGTATATCTAACTCGTGAAAACAATAAAGAGTTTGTTACTTACTTAGAATTTTGTCATAATTTCTTGAACGAAATGCCTTTTTTGTTTGTCCAACAGGTAAATTCAAGAAAGAATTTGCTACTTAGTTACAATTTTTTTCATAATTTCTTGAATGAAATTTCCGTATTGCGTATCCAAGAATGTTACTTACTTAGAATTTTGTCATAATTTCTTGAATCAAATTTCTACATCGTGTATCTAAGTGAAAATTGTTTGTGATAAAGAGAAAAAAAAGTTACTTACTTGCGATTTTTTCATAATTTCTTGAATGAAGTATCTGTACTGTATATCCAAGAGGTGAAATCAATAAAGAGTTTGTTACTTACTTACAAATATTTTCATAATTTCTTGAATGAAATTTCCATATTGTGTATCCAAGAGTTGAACGGTACGGTACTTTAC
>NW_028297496.1:0-14505 GCF_049724085.1 Artemia sp. Qi Xiang Cuo
TGTTGCAATGGTGCCGTCTTATGCTTCCAAACTCTTCCACTCAAAAGTGCCGTTTTTAGTGCTATATGGCACCTACAGATGGCAAAATTGATAAAAAGCATGTAGATATGAGTAATAGCTTTAAAATGAGTCTTTCCGGAATATGCTTGGGAAAATGAATGCATCACATTTGCGAAAATAGTGGATTACCTAAAAAGTAATGATAAGAAGACACAAGCCATGATTGAAAAACAAATCCAAGGAGGAATCAAACGCATGATAATCGAATTTGAAGTCCAGCGCTATACTAATAGAACCACGCCTCTAATCATCTAATTTAATATATTGGTGTTTGTAGGACTTGAATTGCGTAGCTTATTAAAGGGGTCTGGAGGAGGAACCTGCGGGAGGTGTTCTTGCAAACCTCGAGTTAAAGGTTTTGGATCAAAATTATTACAATTATACCGTTTTATACTTTCAAGATTTTCCATATAAGAAGTGGCACCAAAAGTGTTGTTTTCTGTGCTATATCTCACTTATGAATTTTAGAATTGATAAAAGCCGTAGATATGAGGAAAAGTTTTCAAATGAGCCATTAAACATCACTCTAAGAAGTTCTGGTAAACACTAGCCCCAGCTTTTCCACTTCAGACATCGCACAAAAAGTGCCATTTTTAGTACCATTTGAAACTTGCAAATGGCGGAATTAATAGGAAGAACGTAAATATCAGAATATTTTTTATATGAGCTATCAAAAATTTATCTACGATGTTCTGGTTGCCCGCTAGCCCCACCCCTTGAGAAATGGCATAAAGTGCCCTTTTTTGTGGCATATGGCACTTGTGGATAGTGGAGTTTATATAAACCACGTATATGTGAGAAATAGCTTTTAAATGAGCTCTTCAGCATCTCTCTATGATGTTCTAGTAACCCGCTAGGCCTGGAAAAAAAGAAGAAAAAAGACCATTTTAAAGTTTTTTAGCTTATAGTCACTATGGACTGTGGTTCGCTCTTTACTAGGTTGTAGCTACCGCTGCAACCATGATACCAAACAGTCAAAAAGTTTGCTGAATGTACGATCAGAGCAAACCGATTTCATAGCCACAAAGATAAATGACGAGCGACAGAATGCATTGGACTTGTATAATTTAGGCTATATATTTGCACATTAGGCGGGGGGGGGGGGGTAAGGTTAGGTTGAATTAAGTTTTTAACCCCTTTCTGAGATTTATTTTCGCCCCCCCCCCTCCCTTAATGTACAAACATTTACCCCAAATTATATTATTATATAATCTAAAGTATTATATTTTCATCATGTTATGGCATCTTTCATTATGATTAACCTAACAGCCCTTCTTGTGTGTGTTTGTATAATACATAAGTACCAGTAATTTTTCTTTCAAGAGGGCATAGACTAATAATACCAATTTTCTGTGTGTTTTTAAGTTAATCGCTGATGGTGGAATCTATTGGAAGGGCATAGAAAGGGCGTAATTTGATATGGGGCAGGGGGAGGAAACTGCCCCCTTCAGACCAAAGTTTGCCCCCCCAGACCTAATTTACCCCCCCCCCCATTGGCTGAAATTTCGTTTCTGAAAAAAAAAACTAAGATAAGCCTTTATAGTTCAAGCATCCCGAAAAACAGGTCAGTTTTCTTTAGTATACCTTTGCCTCTATGGTAATGTATGGCACATATTTCCTTTTTCACCATCATTTTATCTTGATTTGGAAAAATTGGATCCAACTTTGCCCCCCCACCCCAGGATTTTGACGAAATTACGCCACTCACGTAGATATGAGCAATATCTATTATATGAGCTATTAAGCATCTGTCTAGACACATGCGATACCAATAAGCCCAATAAAAATACGCTCACGCCTATACGCGTGATATAAATACGCCCAATACCGATACAGTGTGCAACCGTCATGGCTAAGTGGTTGGCGTGCTGGTTTGAGAATTCTGTGTCCAAGGGGAACGGGTTTGATCCCTGGCGTAGCCGGTTATTTGGTTAGGGACGGGGGTCAGTGGTGTGACTCTGCAAGCTCAGCCGAAGTCAACCCAGCTCTAAATGGGTACCTGGACAAATCTGAGGAAGGTAAGTAGGAAAGGTGTGCGAAACAACAGGATGGCTGGCCCCCAACCCCCCATTGCACTTCCTGGCTGAAGCGCCACGAAACGGAGATCAGCACCGCCGGTTTGGACCTTAAGGGTCTAGTGCCGTTATACTTACTACTTTACTTTACTCGGGCTGTCTTGCAGGCCAAAAGGAGTTAAGTTCACCGACGGGCAAGTCCGGCCCTTATCTCCTTTTGGGCTGCCGTGGATACCAGTAAAACAAGTTTTCAAGTTGTCGCTTAGCGCCTTTTGGTCGTCCACACCGGAATTTTTTCGTCACTTTCATTACTGTCTGAAGAAAATAAGAAAACTAGACTATGATTGCAAAATGAACAGAGGAAAGTGCCTTTTAACTGAAGCTCTGAAACACCCTGAAGGGATGAAAAAACGAAAAGTACCACTTCTGTACAGGCTACCTACCAATGATGGACAAGACATGATCCCTGTGTGTCAAAAAACATTTTAGCCACCTTTGGCTTTAAGCACACCATGGTTCTCGAAGTTGTTGTTGAAGGAATTCTTCGAGACGGTGTGTCATACTTTTCAAAAGAAAGAAGGGATGGAAACCAGCGCATCGAAGTGGATAGAGAGTCCTTAAGGATGCATATCGAGTCCTATAAGCCTTGTTTCGCTCACTACCGCCGATACAATGCACCATATACTAGGTATATATCAAGAGAAACTTCAGTTAAAGATATGTGGGAAGATTTTCGGGAGCGATTCCCAGAAGAGAATTGTTCGTAGCGCAGTTACGGAGAGATGTTGAGAGCGATGAAGATCTCCAACAAAATGCCAAAGTCGGACGTGGGTGAGTATTGCAATGTTTTTAAGTTGGAGGATAGTGAAGGCTCCGCAACAGATTTAGAAGAACAGGAGTATCAGTTTCATCGGCAGATGGCTGAAAAGGCACGAATTCAGTTCCAGAGAGACGTGAAGGATAGCTTTGCACCAAAAACTTTGGTTTTCACTGTCGATAGGCAAAAATTCCAATGCTCCCAATAATGCCTGCTGTTAAGGAGTCTTTTTTCATGAGCCGCCTGGTATGTTTCCGAAACGTTTGCGCCAGCAAAAAGCCGAACCACAGGGTCGGCTCCTCTTCCAGCCTATTGTATGGTCTGGCACGAGGCAACTTACGGAAAAAGTGCAGATGCAGTTGCTTCAGCTTATCATGCACTTACTGATGAGCATAGGGACATAGATGAATTCATATTTTTTGCCGACGACTTTACTGAAAAAAAAATTACATTCTGTTTTCTATGCTAGTGAGGATTTCGAACGAACCCTGGGGACCCGCCAAGATCACCATCAAGCATTTGACGAAAGGTCATACTCATATATTTGCCGATGGACTCCATGAACTTATCGAGGCTAAAACTAGGAAGAACAGAAATGTTAAGGACTTTGGCGCTTTAAAGAAGCTGATGGAAGATTCCAGGGAAAATACTCGCGTCAGGGAGCTTTGCATCACTGACTTTCGCAACTGGAAAAAGCAAAAGCCCTCCAAAAAGAAGATAGATAACCAACCAGTGCTTCTACAGAAAATAGTTGAAGTTGTGCTCATAAAAGTGAATCCTCTATGTTTTATCTTGAGAATTTTGATCAGGAGCTTCTCTCTTACGATTTCCTTACAGTTGCAGCGAAAAAATAACTTGGTAAAGGATTGTCAAAATCTCTGAAACAACCGAGGGGAGTTAATGCCTCGAAAATAGTTGAGATCATAACAATGGTGGTATCACACATGAGAGACCAGAGATCCAGAGAATTCTGGAAAAAGATACCAACAGAAAACAAAGCATCGGCTGATCTCACTTTTGAGGGATGTGAAGAACAAGATGGACTATAATTATGTTTGCTTTTTTGAGTTCCTAAAAGTTCAATTTTAGTCGAATGTTGTTCCTGTTTTCTGGTCAGTTTCCAAATAACCGAACAATCCTTTTATACATTCTTTTACATTAAAATAGTTGAAGTTATGGTTCTGAGAATGCGATGCATAGGAGAAGTTTCTGCACGATTTTGACCCCTGCTTTCTGCGTTTCACAGGCGTGGGTGGCATCAGAGAGGGCAGTTTGTAACATGATCTATTCAGTGAGTAAGAAAAAAAATGTCGGTAAAAAAGTTTAATGATTCCCAGCTACTTATTTTCCTAGTTTTAAATTGGGTTATTTGTTTAAAACGTTTTTCGCGTCTCCTGTAAAATTTACAAAATGTCACTTACCGCAGGTTGGTTTGCCACAGTCGAGCTGTAGGCAATTGTTGATCTCTTACATTGTGACGAAACCACAGCTGTAACTTGCAAACAGGGGCTTAGTTTGAGCATTTTTACTGAATGGGGGCAAGAAGGGTCCTTATTCGGATAGTCAATGGACATGGGCTTTATAATATTTTTTCTTCCAAATTCTTGGGACGGCAACTTTCTCCCTCCACCCCCAAAGGATGTTCTTGCTTGTAACAACAGCAAAAATTTGTATATCCACCGATTACTTAATCTCAAAACTATCTGTTTACCGAGCAAAAAAGTGTTTGTGGGAGTGGGTCAACAATTTGAAATAAAATAGATTATTTGATAGCTGGAATTAGAAGTACAAATAAATTCTTTATAAATAATTTATAATTGTGTGTCGGGGGCTGGAACCCAAAGCCTCTCCTCCTGCACACTTTCTTCATTAGAATATTAGTGATTTCTTATTATATTCAATGTTTTGAAGGATATTTTGTTTGAAATTTTATTTCTTCAGAGAGAGAGAGAAGGGGCAATTCTTTATGGCATCAGTGGCTGCCATAGTAAATATGATCAAATATTTGAATAGAACAAGCTATTAATATAAATATTTTCTATTCACAATCTGAGGAAAATAATAACATAGACTCAACATTTTTTGTTTGAAATCACTCGTAGAATGCATGAAATTCATTTATTCCTCAATTAATGAACTTAGTGAATATGAATATGACATGAGCTAGTTAGAAATTTGAATGATGAATTGTCGAAAATTCGGTGTTCTTATATGTCATAAGAAATATTGTATCAGAGGCAACGCTGTAGCGTTGCCTATAGTAAAGGCCATACGGCTCCAATGTTTTATTATTTATTATTATTATTTTTTTCCCCCAGAGGCAGTTCATATGGAAGGGGTCGTCATAAAAACGTCAAAGGGGGCTAATTCGATTGGAAATCGAGAGTTCTATTGCCCTTTTTAATAGTCGAAAGTGATTGGAGGGTAACTAGCCCCTCTCCCGACGCCCATCATGCCCCAAACACATCCAATCAAAATTTTGAGATAACCATTTTGCTCAGCGTAGTTGATTTCCAGATAGAAAATATATTTTGAGGAGGACACTCCAATAACCCTCATGGCAAGGGTTTTAAGTTATTCCCTGGGGGCATATAAGGTTTTTATAGAAGGCGCTGTCATAGAAACTACAAAACCGTATCATTCGATTGGAAATTCAAAGGGCTATTGCCCTTTTTAATAGTCGAAAGTGATTGGAGGGCAACTCGCCCCCCACGCCCAACATGTCCGCAAACACATCGAATCAAAATTTTGAGATAGCCATATTGTTCAGCGTAGTTGATTTCCCGATAGAAAATGTGTTTTTGAGGAAGACACTCCCCGACAACCCTCAGGGCAAGGGATTTTAAGTTATGCCCTGGGGGCATATAAGGTTTTTATAGAAGGCGTTGTCGTAGTAACTTCAAAAAAGGCTCATTCGATTGGAAATTCAAAGGGCTAATGCCTCTTTTAATAGTCAGAAGTGATTGGAGGTTAACTAGCCCCCCCCCCCACGCCCATCATTTCCCCAATTACTTCCAATCAAAATTTTGAGATAGCCATTTTGTTAAACGTAGTTGATTTCCAGATAGAAAATATGTTTTTGAGGAGGACACTGCCCCACAACCCTCAGAGCAAGGGTTTCAAGTTATGCTCTGGGGGCATATACGGTTTTTATAGAAGGTGTTGTCGTAGAAACTTAAAAAAGGCTCATTCGGTTGGAAATTAAAAGGGCTAGTGCCCTTTTTAATAGTCGAAAGTGATTGGAGGGCAACTAGGCCCCCCCCCCCCACGCCCATCATTCCCCCAAACACATCCAATCAAAATTTTGAGATAGCCATTTTGTTCAGCGTAGTTGATTTCCAGATAGAAAATATGTTTTCAATGAGGACACTCCCTCACAGCCCTCAAGGCAAGGGTTTTAAGCTATACCCTGGGGGTATATAAGGTTTTTACAGAAGGCGTTGTCGTATAAACTTCAAAAAAGGCTCATTTGATTGAAACTTCAACGGGCTAGTTCTCTTTTTAATGGTCGAAAGTGATTTGAGGACAATTAACCTCCCTCTTACGTCCATCTTTTCCCCAAACTCATTCAATCAAAAATTTGAGACAGTTATTTTATTAAACGTAGTTTTAAGTTCTGGAAATTGGGTCTTTGAGAATGACAGCTCCTTCACAGCCCTCAGGGCAAGGATTGTAAGCTATTCCCGGGGGGCATATAAGGTTTTATATAGACAACGTCGTCGTAGAAACTTCAGAAAGGGCTCATTTGATTAGAAATTTAAATGACTAGTTCCCTTTTTCATAGTCGAAGGTGTTTCTAAGGCAACTGACACCCCTTCAACGCCCACCATTTCCCCAAACACATCCAAACAAAATTTTGATACACCCATTTTGTTCAACGTAGTTGAAAGTTCTGGAAATTATTGTTTTGAGCAGGACATTCCCCCAACACAGTCTTAAGGGGCAAGGGTTATAAGTTCTGCCCTGGGTGTATATATGGTTCTTATGGAAGGAATGCTCGTATAAACTTCAGAGATAGCTAACTTGATTTTAAATTTAAATTTATAGTTAACTCTTTAAGCGTCAAATGATAGTGGAGGGTAACCAGCTCCCCCCACCCTCCCCCCCCCAAATACATCCAATGAAAATTATAAGATAGCTATTTTGTTAAAAATAGTTCAAAGATCATATAACAAATATTCCGGTGTCGACACAACCCACTAGGGCCCGGGGGCAGGGGTTGTAATTTATGCCCTGAGGGCATATATTGGTCTTATGGAAGGGATGCTCGTACTAACTTCAAAGAGGGGTCGTTTTATTGAAAATTGAAAGTTCTATTTCACTTTTTAAGAGTCAAAAGAGATTGGAGGGCACCTAGCCCACCCCCTCCACGCCTTTTTTCCTCAAACCCATCCAATAAGATCTTTGAGATAGATTTGTATTTAAATAGTTCAAAGACCTCACCCTCGCCCTCTCCTACTGTCTACGGTTAGGTTTCCTCCTTTATGCCAACTACGCTGCCCCCACCCTAAAGACTTTAATACGGTAAAGTTTTGTATGGGAAGAAAGTTAAAAGTTTTAAGAAATTTCGAAGAGATGTTAAGACACATCAAGATACACAAATAAGAACTAGATAAAGAATTTTCTATCCAATTACTCCCAGTAATTCTCTCAAACTGAAAATGCTAAAATACTTGAAATTGCAGCCATACTTAAAATAAGGTTAAAATACATGCTCTGCGATAAATTCTAAGTTATCGTGACACAAATAATCTGAAAAATGGTCTAATCAAAATGATCCTGTTCTTTCTGAATCAACAAATGAAATAGCCTAACTACTGTCTTTTGAAGCTATTTTTCGATCCATTCATTGCTGCGTGAAAAAAGCACGTTTGATTTATAAGAGGAATATAATTAAGTTGTCTATAGCAAAGACCATAAAGCTTCAATGTTTTATTATTATTAATTAAGAAAAACCTTGCATAAAAATAAGTTTTCTAAGAAAAGTAAAGAGGCACATTGAACTCAGGACCAACAGAAATTAATTCCTATTATAGTTAAAACTCAAAAAGACAAGAAATTACTGTTAAGGAATAAACAAAACCCCGAACGAACATAAATCAAAATTAACTATCTCACAAACATAAAGATAACCGGTGCAAACATAAATGAATGAATAAATCTTATATAGCTTCAGTATTTTTTTTATTATTTTCCCCCCAGAGGTGCTTTATATGCAAGGGTTAAAAATATAATTTTGTTAAAAATAGTTGAAAGGCTAAATAACAAAACTCTGGTGTCGACAAAATACTCCAGAGCCCGAGGGCAGGAAGGGATTATCGTATAAACTTCAGAGAGGGCTCATTTAATTGGAAATTGGAAGTTCTAGTCCAGCTTTTAAGAGTCAAAAGTTATCAAAGGGGTGTTAACCCCCCCCCCCCCACGCTCTTTTTCCACAAAATACATCCGATAAAAATTTGAGGTAGCCATTTTGTTAAAAAAGAAGTTCAAAGATCAGATAACGAAAACTCTGGGGTCGACACATGTTGTACAAACAAAATATTTGTAATATAATTCTTTCTTTTTATAACTAATTAATCATTAGTTATAAAATTATATATACTAATTAATCATAAGTTATACCCGGAGGGTATATATAGCCGTTTTGGAAGGAATTCTCGTATAAACTTCAGAGAGGGCTCATTTGATTCGGAATTGGAAGTTCTAGTTCAGTTTTTAAGAGTCAAAAGTGATCGAAGGGCAACTAGCCCCTCCCTCACGCCCTTTTCCCCTCAAATACATCAGATGAAAATTTTGAGGCAGCCATTTTGTGAAAAAAAAAATCAAGGGTCAGATAACAAAAACTCCGGGGTCGATACATGTTGTACAAACATAATATGTTAATATAATTTGTTTCATAACTAATTGATCATTTGAACAAAAAGTTATTTAAAATCAATAAATCAATACAAATGTAGAGCATTGACCTATGACAATCTGTTCAGAAAATATTGAAAAAGTAGTCAATGAAAAACATTCACGCCATACCTTATTTACGATAAAATAAAAGTTCAAAATAGGGATAAAATCCTTTTTAATTGACAGTGTATAGAAAATTCACAAAAAATACCAGATATTTCGGCCACATATACAGTGACCGTCATCAGTAGTAAAATTATCTAAACCTTATTTCGTTTCAGACGGATGGATAAACCCATCCGAAAAAAATTTGAGGTGACCATTTTGTTAAAAATAGTTCAACAATCAGATATTAATACTCCAGAGTCGACAAAACCCCCCAGGGCCCAGAGACAGGCGTTGTAAGTTATACTCTGGGGATATTCATAGTTCTTATAGAAGGGATACTCGTATAAACTTCAGAGAGGGCTCATTTGATTAAAAATAGAAAGTTCTAGTTCACTTTTAAAGAGTTAAAAGAGATCGAAGCTTAATTAGTCCCCACACGCCCTGGTTTCCCAAACCCAGCCGATAACAAGTTTGAGATAGCACTTTTGTCAAAAATAGTTCAAACATCAGATAATAAAAACTCAGAGGTTGACACAAACCCATTTTTTCACTTTGATATTGTTACTTTGATACCAGTTTTGATAATTTGATGAATATTTGATTTTTTTTTAATTTAATTTTGAAATAAGGAATTTTTAAAAACTCTAAATTTTTTGCAATAAAAAACGAACAAAAATTAATTAAAAAAAACTTTCCGAAAAATAAGTTTTTCAAAGAAAAGTAAGGGCCATTTTAAACTTAAGCTCAGCAGATACAAATACCTTATAAAATTCAAACTCAAAACGACCAGAAATTACTATTAAAGAATAAATGAAACCCGAAACGAACAGAAATTAAATAAACAATCATAGCAAAAACATAACAAGTAATAATATAAATGAATAAATAGATCCAAAAGCGAGTAATGCTTGGAATGAATATGAAAATTAAGCTTAAAACGAAAAAAAAATTTTCCTATTGAAGTATAAATGAAACTTAAAACGAACAGAAATTAAATAAACAATCAAGGCAAACAAAACATACAATAGATATTAATGTAAATTAATAAACAAATCTTAAAACGAGTGAAACTTAAATTTAATATACAGGCCAAGCTTGAAACGAACAAAAATCACTGCAAACAAGATTTTGTGTATGACCTCCTTCTCTCAGCGTAAAAGTCTAAAACCTACTGCGTCATTGGCGCTTTACTGAAAACTATATGGGTATTTAGCAATCTTGGAAAGTATAAGCAACATCAAATTGAATATTTGATGTATAATGATATTAATTGTTGAAAGATCCATCAGTTCAAGAATTTATCTCACTGTAATTGTATTTTTATTTTCAATGCTGTAAGAACTGGAAAAGAAAATATTTGTCATAAAATTGGTTTTCAGCAAAGCGCCAATGACGCTGTAGGTTTTAGACTTTTACAATGAGAGAAGGAGGTCAGTAGAACCCTATCAAGAGGTCCGAGGTGAACACCGTGCTGCCACCTACAATTGAGTGCCTAACCATGTGCCTAACCATATAGACAATTTATCGATCCACAAGAGGGGAACTAAATTTCTGAGAAATTGATTTGCATAATCGAAGGGACTCCTGATTACACATAATTTATTCAAGGATTATTGATCGACTCGACGGGGAAGTGGATTTCCAAGAAATTGATTTGCATAATCGAGGGGAATTATTGATCTACGAAAGGGTAATTAGAAATGACATCACTTGTTTCCTATGAATTATACGGGATTCTAAAGAGAAACAAATTCTATTTTTAAATACGGCTTCTCTGATCTTTAGGTCACAGAGATAAATTAATATTCTATCGAAACCATAATAGTGTAGCTAGGAACAACTATGAGATGAAGAAATTAACGCGGGAAAGTGTTTCCTAGGAATTTCAAATGTGACAACGCAGGGATGCCAAAACAAAAGGAACACGTAGAAATTACGTTTAGGGGATTATTTGGGCGAAATCGTTCGATCTATTTTAGAAGATGATTTGAGAGAAACAGTTTGAGGCATTTTAGAAGATGATTTTAGAGGATGATTTTAGAAGATGATTTAGAAGATGATTGGGGTGAAACTCCGTGGTCGTTATAATACACAAGTTCCATTTGAACAGTCTTGTGGGGTCCCCTACCCCTAACCAACAACCCCCCTACCCCAACCTCAAAGAGTTCTACCCCCCCCCCCCCAAACCCAATGGGTCCCAAAGGCCCCCAGGCCCCAAATGCACCCCGGGCCCCCAAAGACCCCCGGCTCCCCAAATGCCCCTGGGCCCCCCAATTGCACCCCGCACCCCCCAAATACCCCCTGGATCCCCAAATGCCCCCGGACCCCCAAATGCCCCCCGGGCACCTAAATGCCCTCCGGGCCCCAAAAGAGCCCCCCGGCACCCCTAGGGCCCCAAAGGGCCCCCCAAATTTTTTGCCCCTCATTTTTTAATACTTTTTTATTTGTGCATTTGAGACACAGAAGTGTCCCCCCAACTTTTGGCTCCCCCTCCCACCAGGAGTTTTTTGTTATGGTTTACCTTGTCGCAGTTACATTCTCTTAATTTTTCAAAGTTAATTTTGGATTTATTTCGTGGATGCGCAAGAGTTGGAATATTTCAGTAGTGTCTTGTTATGGTTTACTATGTCACATTTACATTCTCTTGATGTTTCAAAGTTCATTTTGAATTTCTTTCTTTGAAATGCAAGAGTGGGATTATTTTACTAGTGTTTTGTTATGGTTTACCTTGTTACAATTCCATTCTCTTGATTTTTCAAAGTTCATTTTGAGTTTCTTTCATTGAAATGCAAGAGTTGGAATATTTCAGTAGTGTTTTGTCGTGGTTTACCTTGTCACACTTACATTCTCTTGATTTTTCAAAGTTCATTTTGGATTTCTTTCATTGAAATGCAAGAGTTGGAATATTTCAGTAGTGTTTTGTCGTAGTTTACCTTGTCACACATACATTCTCTTGATTTTTCAAAGCTCATTCTGGATTTCTTTCCTTGAAATGCAAGAGTTGGAATATTTCAGTAATATTTTGTCATGGTTTACCTTGTCACAGTTACATCCTCTTGATTTTTCAAAGTTCATTTTGGATTTCTTTCATTGAAATGCAAGAGTTTGAATATTTCAGTAGTGTTTTGTCGTGGTTTACCTTGTCATAGTTACATTCTCTTGATATTTCAATGTTCATTTTGGATTTCTTTTGTTGAAATGCAAGAGTTGGAATATTTCAGTAGTGTTTTATCGTGGTTTTCCTAGTAACACTTACACTCTCTTGATTTTCCAAAGTTCAATTTTTGTCTATTTCGTTGAAATGCAAGAGTCGGAATATTGCAGTAGTATTTTATCGTGGGTTACCTAGTCACAGTTACGCTCTGATTTTTCAAAGTTCATTTTGGATTTTTTTCATTGAAAAGCAAGAGTTGGAATATTTCATTAGTGTTTTGTCGTGGTTTACCTTGTCACACTTACATTCTCTTGATTTTTCAAAGTTCAGCAACTAGCCCCCCTCCCCCCCCCCCCGAAACACCCTTTTTTCTCCAAGTCAATCCGATAAAATTTTTATAATAGCCATTTGATTAAAAATAGTTCAAAGGTCAGATAAGAAAATTTCTTGTGTCGACGGAACCCGCCAGGTCCTGGAGGCAGGCGTTATGAGTGGTGCTCTAGGGGCATATATGGTTGTTATGGAAGGAATGCTCGTATAAAATTCCTAGAGGGCTCATTTGATTGGAAATTGAAAGTTGTAATTCACTTTTTAAGAGTCAAAAGTGATTGGAGGGCAGCTTCCCTCCCCCACACTCCATTTTTTTTTCCCAGAGGCACTTCATATAGAAGGGTTCGGGTTTAATAAGAAGGTTTAATAAGAAAAATTAATTTAAAAAAAAATTTTCCGAAAAATAAGTTTTTCAAACAAAAGTAAAGGCCAGTTTAAACTTAAGCTCAGCAGATACAAATACCTTTTAAAATTCAAACTCAAAACGACCAAACATTACTATTAAAGAATAAATGAAACCCAAAACGAACAGAAAATAAATAAACAATCACAGCAAAAACATACAACAATTAATAATATAAATAAATAAATAGATCTTAAAGCGAGTAATGCTTAGATTGAATATGAATATCAAGCTTAAAACTAAAAAAAAATTTTCCTATTGAAGTATAAATGAAACTTAAAACGAACAGTAACTAAATAAATAATCAATGCAAACAAACATTAGATATTAATGTAAATTAATAAATAAATCTTAAAACAAGTGAAACTTAAATTGAATATGTAAATCAAGGATGAAACGAACAAAAATCACCACAAGCAATAGTTTGGGTATGACCTCCTTCTTTCACTATAAAAGTATAAAGCCTACTGCGGCATTGGTGCTTTATAGAAAACAATATGAGTCTTAAACAGTATTGGAAAGTATAAACAAGATCAAATTGAATATTTGATTTATAACGATATTAATTGTTAAAAGATCCATCAGTTCAAGAATTTATTTCACTGTAATTATATTTTTATTTTCACTACTGTAAGAACTGGAAAAGAAAATATTTGTAATATAATCCGTTTTCAGTTAAGCGCCAATGACGGAGTAGGCTTTTGGTTTTTATTTACAGTTAGGAAAGGAGGCAGTATCCAAACACTTGTTTGTAGGGAAACTATATTCGTCTTTAACAACTTTAAAAAGAGCTAATAATTAAACTGAATATTTGATGTATAATGATATTAATTGCTGAAAGCTCATCAATTCAAAATGTTACTATAATTTTAATGTTGTTTTTCAATATTAAGTACAAAAGAAAATATTTGTCATAAAATTGGTATGCCGTCCTTTCTGTGGAAATGTGGGTAGTGCAGCGTGTTGTCAGGAGGGACCATAGACTCTCTTTGTGCTTTGAAAATTTATGAAGATTATTACCTGATTCCGCTTCAAGCAAGGTGCAACGTGCCAACGTTTTTGAAAAATGGGTGGCTGGCAAGCATATACACATAATTTTCTTTTTTCGGTAGGATCCAATAACCATTTTTTCTTGATTATGTGAATAAGAAATATCTATGTATTGATAAACATTTAGACTTGGGGGGGGGATCAGAGTCCCCTTTTGTGTATCAATGAAGGTGGGAGCATAAGGGGAGCAAATCATTATGTAACTCAAAGCAGGAAGATTAAAAATCGACAGCTTTGGTTTAATCAAGGTGGAATACTACTATCTTTCCCCTGAAAAGTTAGAACTAGAAGGGGGACAGTGAGTCTATTGCCCACTTTTGGCTTTAAGTCATATCGATCATAAGTCATTGCATGGTTTTGGTTGAAACAGGATGAAACATGAGTAGAAGGGGGGATGCTACTCGTGACAGGGCTCCTTATATGGGCATAGAGTCCCTAGGGGAAATGGATTTTTGAGAAATTGATTGCGTAATCAAAGTGTGTCAATGACCTCTTTTTTCAAGGTTGATTTGTTTGTTGTTTCTAGGTGTAATAACTCCGGGACGAAGGTTGCACATGCGCATTGAATTCTAACGGGAACAATGTTATTGATCTAGGACTCGAGGGGGATGTGAATTTCCGAGAACTTGATTGCGCAATCGATCGTGAATGTCATGGTGTCCAGAAATAG
>NW_028297497.1:0-14497 GCF_049724085.1 Artemia sp. Qi Xiang Cuo
ATGCTTTGGGGTACGGTATAGGGGCCGTATTATTAAACGATAAATTCTGAAGGAGTAGAATCGATAGTCCAATACGCGAGCAGGTCTCTGTCGGAGGCAGAAAAAAATACTCGACAGTTGAAAGGGAGCGTTTAGCAGTTGCTATGCTTACAGAATATTTTTGATAATTTTTACTTGAAAAAAAAATCATTTTACACGTAGACCAAAAATCATTAATTTAGATAGATACGAAGCAGAATACTTCAACCCTTCAGACACGGTGAATACTACGTCTGCAAGCATATTCGTACACCCCAATATATTTAAAGGGCCGTACAAATATATTACCAGACTATTTGTCACGAAATCCAGATAAAGAAAAAAATGTGATAGCAACCATCCAGAACGAACTGGAAGGGGTAGAAATACTGTCTAATGAAAATATTTCGAAGCATCAAAATAAAGATGATTTTGTTTAGCAATGAAATCCTTTTTATCAAAAGATACAGAACTACCAAAGCACTTTAAACATTTTTAAAGGACTTAGACAATTTTGATCTGGACGAAAGTAAAAATTTTCTAGTAATATACCATAGACCATCGCAAGAATATAGAAAAAAAATACTTAAAAATTAACCCAGTGATTCCAAAATCTCTGGAAGGAGAAGTTTTACAGATGGCATATGCGACGATTGGCTGTCACATAGAAGAAGCAAAAACTATGGGGAGACTGAAGGGGAATTTTTATTTTCCAAAAATGTGCTCAAAAGTAAATTCTATGATGCAAAGCTGCCAAGAGTGTACCAATCACCAGCTTCCACCGCAGACATCTAGGGATGATTTAGGGTACTAGTTCAACCATTACGGAACAGAAGACTTACTTAAGATAGATTGTAGAGGCTCCGCGTGACGACTACCTCCGTTCGAATAATGAAGCAGATGCTCACTAACCATAGTAGTCTATTCGGCTTCTTATTTAGGTAATTTTCAAACTAGAAACATAAATACAAAAACCATTCTAGAAGTTTTGATTAATCCTTTTGTTCTGGAAAATGGGATTCTCACCAGAGTTTCACTTAGTGACAATGGGCCATGTTTTAGAGACAAATTATTAAACGAAATTACAGAATATCTTGGGGTTAGACGATGGTTTACCTCGTCTTACATGGCAGCAGCTAATGGGAAGGTTGAACGTAAGGATAGGGAATTAGCTTACATGCTGTGTATACATGCAAGGGAGGAAAATAAAAATTGGGATGAAAATTTAACATTTTTAGTTTTTGCAGTAAATACGGATTTTTACGGTACCTTAAAAGAAACACTATTTTTTTGCAACATATAAGAGATTCCAGAATTTGTTTAGAAGAAATACAAAATGACAGAATAAATTACAACCTAGACCAACATAAGCAAGAGATGGTGATGCGAATGAAAAAAGCTAGGGAACAAGTTAAAGACAATCTGGAAAATGCGAAAACAGAACAAAAAGAAAAATACGACAGAACAAGCAAAAATAAAACGATTTACTGTTTAGGAGATTTGGTTTATGTTTACAAAACGAATCTGGAAGGAACAAAAAAGTTAAAACCGACATGGGATGAACCCTACAGGATTACAAAAATTCTACCAAATAACTTAACATATGTTCTAAAACATCAGCATAAGGAAAAGGAGGAAGTAACACACCATAATAGAATTAAAAAGGGATATTTTTCAAAACCGTGGAAAACAGAGCCTATACTGTCAGAAGAAGAAATAGAGGACACAATCTCACCAGTATATATCAGAAGACCATATGAATTTTATGACCTTTTTAATGACCACAACAGTTGGGAGGAGTGGAAGGAGTATTTAGCCCAGTCTTGGCTACAAACTCTACACCACAAACAAGAGAAAAAGAGAAATATTCGATACTCCTTGGATACTAGCGATGAAGAAAATCAAACACAACATAAGGGTTTAAGATGTGATAAACCAAGAGTAAAATTCACAGAGGAAGAAAAATTGGGAGGAACCAATGAATTATCTGATTTTCATACATTAGACTCACCTACAGTCTTAACGCAAAAATGGCTTTCGGAACAAACGCCATCTACCAGACGCGAGCTAACAGAATGTGACACTGAAAATTCTTCTACAGAAACCGATATAGCTAAACCTGGGCCATCGTCAAGAAAACCTTTTTTGAGAGAAAAATTATGGAGAACAGTAAAAAAACCAAAGGAGCAGCAAGAAGCTCCTTTGTCAGCAGCAAAAGTCGCTAAAACACTTATGAAAAAGGCAAAAAAACAAGAGAAACAAAGATTAAAGATATTTGACGAGGCAACAAAATAGCACTCGGACTCAGAGCCTTGTAAACCACACTATAGAGACCACGGAAAAACTTGCAAATATAATAAAGAAAAAAAGCAAAAATTTGGGGTACAAAACTCGGACCAGGAAACGGAGAAAGGCAGAACAAGTGCAGCCCCCAGCAGATTAATATTTGAATAAAACAGTAATAACAAAAAAAATATTAAATAAAAACAAAACGAGTATAAAAGCCACTAAAGAAATATCTATGTTTTCCTTTTTAATCAATATACAGATAACGTCAAACTTTCTTTCAAATATATATCGCCATTAAAAATTATGACCGTCACGTTCTAACGCTAAATTATTAGCTCTGATCTGAAGTGACATCATAGGTTGCTGCAAATTTTTTTTTCCGATACGAGATAAGACTTCGTGAACAATGTAATGTCAAGACTTGTCAAAACGAATTAGGGTTCGCTTCATAAAAAAAGATAATAAGTAAGGCCACGTAACTTTTAAATGGGTGTAGTGAACCTAATTAAATTATACATATTTAGAATCAGCATTAAAAGGCAATTCGTTTGATATGTATATTGGAAAAATATATTTTGGGGGGATAATCAAAAAAAACCGAAGGACGTTAGTCTACTGAAATAGGGTCATTGGAAGCTAGCAAATTTGGAGTTGAGCTCAACCACTGCTGGTCTCTCGTTGTTAAGCGGATGCGAAGCATCTACTAACCTTTGACTCTTTGAGGTGACACTTTCAGTCGAATTAAAAAAAAAATTTAGTTTTGAAGAATTTTATAATAATTATAATAAGGAAAACAGCAAGAGTTTACATTAAGTCGACTACATGTACCAGCTAGCTGTAATCTTGTTATAAATAGTAGAATATATAATAAATTAAACACTTACCAATAAGGACGGTATATATAAATAAGAAGCCGTAGATAAAATGAGTCAATATTAAAAAAAAAGTTAACACCGTGTAAAACAAAGTTTTCTCGGGTATAATTAATTTCACATATTAAATAAATTCACAACAAACCATTGACAAGAATAACAGGGCGGCGACATTGCAGGTGAAAAACCCAAATGAAAGGACAATTGGCATTAGAAGACGAAACTGCTAAACGTCCTGTGGTTGGGGGATCCACCAAGCTAACCAAATATATATCAGAAATAAAAATCAAACTTTGGAGGAAGGTTGGGCTGAGTGTTCGGCAGATTTGCTGAACCCTGGGAAATGGCAGGTCCAGCAAATCTGCCAATGCACTAACCCCATACACTTGTAGAACAGAGTAATAGTCAAAATATCACAAAAGGGACAAATTACACTCAATGACTGTATAAAACTAAGGCGCAAGTTAAACTGAGGATAATTCCAGACACGAATAATATAAAAAAATTATAGGGAAACCACAAAAGATCAGCCCTATCTCTAAGCAACTTTTGGCACGACATAGGCACTAATTTTTGGTAAAATACCACAGACATGGAATATGTGTCTGCGATGAAAACCACACAATTTTGAGGGAATCAGAATATCGTAAAACGTACATTTTTTATGAATAAATGAGAACTAGAAATTTCGGAGCAAAACTTAATTAAAAGTGTTCAAAAAAAATTAGCTGAAAAACTACAGTACTTTTCTAACACCAAAAACTTTCGGAAGAAAAAAAAAATTTAAATATTTTCAAAAAAATACAGGTTGCAAAAATTAGACACAAACCACCCCCCCCCCCACCTCTTAGAAATATAGGATATAAAGAATTTGATCATAAAGGGCAATCAGCATAAAAACTTGTTAAGGTTATTGAAAAAGAACATGGAATATATAAATATAGGCTTTAAAAAAAAGACATATTTTAATGAAGCGGGAAAAGACTTGAAAAAAAACCTTAGGCTACATTGAAATAACAAAAAAAAGAGAGAGGAAAATGTTCAAATTGAAAATATAAACCAGGAAAATTAAAAGGAAAAGAAACGGAATTGAATCAGTTAGACTCTGTTATACGCACTTATTGAACTTGTCGAACGAAATAGTATGAAAATTGTACAAAATAAGTACAAATAAGAAGCATTAATACCACGGTGCCACCGTTACATTGGTTAACGTAGGCTGAGATTAATAAAAATTTTAGAAAAATGCTCAAAGAGTCAAGAAAAAAAATTTGGCTCTCTTATGCGGAAGTCGTTTTCAGAAAAATGACTAACATGGCATGAACATTTAAAAAAAAAATTCACATAATATTCATAAGGACTTAATTTGAATTTGAAACCTAAGAAAAGACCACTAAAAGTGGGGAAGTTAAAGCGAAAATAGTCATTGTCACTTGTATGTCAAAAACAGAATTACTGTGTGCCATGAAGGCCAGGTATTTTCTGCAGAAGGGCCACTTTTTCAAAAAAAAGAATAGCCTAAGATAAAATTGTGCCCACAAATTATTAAATAATTAATTATTGTGTGTGCAGGTTCATATAAGTCTTTTTAGTTGTAGCCATGACAATAGGACCTGGAAACGTTATAAGGAGCTACCAGAAGGCAGTCATGGTAAGCGAACCTTCAGAGTACAGGCAAAGTCATTTGATAATGGCATTACAGGTATAAGGTGAACAGCAAAAATTGTTTAGCTTATCAGATATAAACTGAAAATAAAACCTAAAACCAAAAAGACATTAAAGCTGAAAAAAGAGAGATTACAGACAAAAACGTTATAAAACTGTCTAAAGTACCTAGAAATTCGAAAAGAATTGAAAAGCTTAAAAGTCTGAATAGACAAACAGGCTTATAAGCTAATGACAGTTAATGACGCAAGCGGGTTCGAAATGGAACTAAAATTTTAAAACAAAATGTATATAGTCGTATATGAGAAAAGTTATATAGTTGTGACAAATGTAATTGAGAAAATATCTACTGTTATAAATACTAGTCTATACCGTGTTGTGTTTTTAAAAATGCTTTAAGTTTTAACCAATAGTATAATAACATATTTAGTTTTGCGACTTAAATACTTGTGTAAGTTATTACACAATACGAAATTGAGTGTTTCTTTCTACTATATATGTAAAATTTTATACTTTATATGTATACTAATGTGGATATTTTTTTTAGATACAGCATTAGCTAGTTTTTTTTTGGAAATCAAATTTGTCGTAGCATCTTTTCGGATCCATTTTTCCTTCAATCATATTTTGACACATTTTTGGAAAGAAGCAAATTTCAAAGCCAGTTCAATAATATCCTGATACTATCATCTAATACTCGATCAACTGATATTTTGGAAACTATAGAAGTAATACAGACTTTACTACAAGTTCGTCAGAAAGTGATATAAAAACAGAACTTAATTTAGGCCTAGAAAATGTGCTACATAGCCAAATGGCTTATGTTATTGAAATATGTGAAAATGCTTTGTGCTGAAAAAAAGATATGTGAAAATTTAAAAATCAATAATGTTATATGTAATTAACCCAAGGCATTTCTAAAACGAAAAATAAACGGTATATCAACCATATCACAGATAAATTAAATTATTAATGGGAAATAAATTTAAACTCAAATAATTCATAAACTTGTCTAATATAACTTGAAATCTAATTTTAGCAAAACCACTAACATTATGTTTAAGCCGCTTGGGGTCAAGTTAAAACAGAAGATGCATATGAAGAGGGTAAACGAGTAATTGTCAGTCCTAGAGACAGAGAAAAAGAGAAACAAGGATGAATTTCAAATTGAAATCCTTCGACAAAAAAAAAGAACATGGGCTATATTGGACCAGAAACATAACCCTAAGGAAACCCATTGAGGGTAGATGCACATAATGACCCAAAGATGGCAGCATAATAGCTGTAAATGAAATAAAGTTGTTTTAAAAGTAAAATATTGAGAATTGGGACAATTCTTCTTTGAATGGGGAGTATTGTGGTAAAGCTTTCTAATTTAGTTAATTATTAATTTAGTAAAAATATATAAGACGCAAATATGAAGTTTTGAAATACCACTTTTTGTTAAGATAAGGAACATATCCTGCCAAGTTCTGTTTAACGGGAAATTGAGAAATTACCACTTCCTAACGATTACGTGGGAAGGTGTGATTGATAAAAATGCATAAAAGATACATTTTATCGGAAGGAGGGATCTGATACTAACTTTATGCCGGACACTCTGGTCCGTTGTTTTTAGAAATACCTTGGAATTTTGTCTTATCATTGTAAGTGTCTAAGTATCTTATTATATATTATTGTAGTTTCTGAGACTTGTGGTCTACTTGGGACAGCCAGTCCCAGTAGACAGAATATATCCGATTATATTATATGTCAAATGAATAAAAGTATTGTATTTTAGAAAACATCTCTACGATCTACCTTTAGCTTCTCGAACATACCCAGTCGGTACGCCTCATTAGTTCGGTTAAAGCCGAAGGCACACTACCAAAGTTAAATTACCTTAGGGCCAGAGTTTATCTCCCCTACAAAGGGAGAATAAAGGCTTCTAAGACTAAAACACCCAAATACCATAAAATAAACACTTCACAACCCTTTTTGAAGTTTTTACGAAAATACTTAGGCCCCCAGGGCCTAATTTACAACCCTTGCCCTGAGGGGTTTGTCATCCTCAAACACAAAATTTCCAGAATTTTCAACTACGTTGAACAAAATGACTATCTCAAAATTTTGATTGGATGTGTTTGGGGAAATGGTGGGCGTGAGAGGGGGGTTAGTTGCTCTCCAATCACTTTCGGCAATTAAAAAGGACACTAGTCCTTTAAGTTTGCAACCAAATGTGCTTTTGTTGAAGTTTCTACGACAAAACTTTTTAAACAAACCAGATGTGCCCCCTGGGCATAACTAAGAACCCTTGACCTGGGGGTTCTGAGGGGGGTATCATCCTCAAAGATCTAATGTACAAAACTTTCAACGACGAGGAACAACATGTATGGATTACAATTTTGAGTGCATGTGTTTGGGGGAATGGTGGGCGTGAGAGAGGGGTTAATTGCCCTCCAATTGCTTTCAACTATTAAAATGGGCACTAGCTCTTTGAATTTCTAATCGGATGAGCCCTTTTTGAAGTTTTTACGACACCGCTTTCTATAAAAACCTAATATGCGCCCAGGGCGAAACTTTCAACCCATGCCCTGCCGACGGTGGGGGGGGATTTCAAGTGCAAATGGAATCCCCCCTGTGTGAAGTTTCGCCTACACCACGGTCAACAAACCCGTATAGGACCCCCGGGCTAATCGCCCATACCTCTCCCCGCGGGGTTTGGAGGGGAGGGGGGGGGGTTGTCATCCTCAAAGACCTAGTTTCTAGAACTTTCAACTACGTTGAACAAAATGGCTGTCTCGAAATTTTGATTGGATGTGTTTGGGGAAATAGGGGGCTTGAGAGGTGATTAGTCGCCCTCCAATCACTTTCGACTATTAAAAGGACACAATCCCTTTCAATTTCCAATCAAATGAAACCCTTTTTGAAGTTTCTGAGAAAACACTTTCTATAAAAAACATTAAACGCCCCCAGGGCTTAACTTACAATCCTTGAACTGAGGGGTTTGGGGGGTTTGTCATCCTCAAAGACATAGTTTCCAGAACTTTCAACTATATTGTTGAAAATACTAATCTCACAATTTTTATTTGAAGTGTTTGGGGAAATTGTGGGCGTGGGAAGGGGGTTAGTTGCTCTCCAATCACTTTGGACTTAAAAAGGGTATTAATCCTTTCAATTTCGAATCCCATCAGCTTTTTTGAACTTTCTAAGATACCACTTTCTATAAAAAATCGTATATGCCCCCAGGGCATAGCTTACAACACTTGCCCTGAGGTGTGTATCATCCTCAATGACCTAATATCCAGAACTTTGAACTACGTTGAACAAAATGGCTATCTACAACTTGTGATTGAAAGTGTTTTGGGGAAATTGCGGGCGTAAGAGGGGGGTTAGTTGCCCTCAAATGACTGTAAACTTTTAAAAAGAGCACTAGCCCTTTCAATGTCCAACCTAGAGAGCCCTTTTAGAAGTTTATAAAATAATGATTTATGCCCCAGGGCATAACTTAAAACCCTTGCCCTGGGGACTGTGGGGGAGTGTCATCCTCAAAGACATAATTTCCGGACCTTTCAACTACGTTGAACAAAATGTCTATCTCAAAATTTTGATTAGATGTGTTTGGGGAAATGGTGGGTGTGAGAGAGGGTTTAGTTGCCCTCCAATCACATTCAACTATTAAAAAGGCCACTAAGCCTTTGGATTTCCAATCGAATGAGCCCTTTTTGAAGTTTCTACAAAAACGCCTTCTATAAAAAAACCTTCTAGACCCCCAGGGCATAACTTAAAACCCTTGCCCCGAGGGGTTAGGGTGGTGTGTAATCCTCAAACACAAAATTTCCAGAATTTTCAACTACGGTGAACAAAATACCTATCTCAAAATTTTTATGGGCTGTAGTTGGGGACCTGGTGGGCATGACAGGGGGGGTAGCTGCTCTCCAATCACTTTCGACAATTAAAAAGGGCAATAGCCATTTTAATTTCCAATCAAATGAGCTTTTGTTGAAGTTTCTACAACAACACTCTATAAAAACCTATTATGCCCCTAGGGCATAACTTACAACCTGTGCCCTGAGGGTTCTGAGGGGGTCATCATCCTCAGACCTAATTTCAGTAAATTTCAACTACGTTGAAAAAAAATGGATATTTCAAAATTTTGATTGCATACGTTTGAGGGAATGATGGGCGTGAGACGGGGGTTAGTTACCCTCCAATTACTTTCAACTATTAAAAAGAGCAAAAGCCCTTTGAATTTCCAATCAAATGAGCCCTGTTTGAAGTATTTACGATACCGCTTTCTATAAAAACCTTATATCCGCCCAGGGTATAACTTACAAACCTTGCCGGTGGGGGGAGATTTCAATTTTCCATTGAATGAGCCCTTTTTGAAGTTTCTACGACAAAGCTTTCTATAAAAACTTAATACGCCCCCAGGGCAAAACTTAAAACCCTTGCCCAGAGGGCTGTGGGGGGTTGTCACCCTCAAAGACCTAGTTTCCTGAATCTTAGACTACAGTTAACAAAATGGCTATCCCAAAATTTTGAGTTGATCTGTTTTGGGAAATGGAGGGTGTGATAAGGGGGTTAGTTCCCCTCCAATCACTATCGACTATTAAAAAGGGCCCTAGCGTTTTGAATTTCCAATCGAATGAGCCTTTTTTGAAGTTTTTAAGATAACACTTTCTATAAGAACCTTATATGCCCCCAAGGCGTAACTTACAACCCGGGCCCTGAGGGCTGTGGGGGGAGTTTTCTCTTAAAAAATATGATTTCTATCTGGAAATCAACCACGCTAAAAAAAAATGGCTATCTCAAATTTTGATTGGACGTGTTTGGGGAAATGGGGGGCGTGGAAGAGGTGTTAGTTGCCTTCTAATCACTTTTGACTATGAAAAAGGGCACTAGCCATTCCAATTTCCGATCAAATGATCCCTTTTTGAAGTTCCTACAACAACTCCTTCTATCCGAGGTGCCCCGGCAAAAACTAAAAATAAATAAATAACACATTGTGCCAACATCGTTCTTTACTTAGGCAGCGTAATTGCACTGCGATTGATACTACCTAGGTAGGTGAAGCTGCCCACTTGATCGTGCTTCTCTTTACCCAACATTACCTTTACACCTTCACTTATTCCTAGTCTTAGTGACTTAGCTTTCTTAACAATAATTTTCAAACCTATTCTTGAACCCTGTACTCTCAAAACCTCTAAAAATTATTTCATTTTGTTAAAGTTTTCATCTAGGATGCTTAAATCACCAGTATCGTCTAAATATAGGAGAGTTTTACTTCCCCAGTTGATTCCGTATTCTCTCATTACCTTTGCTGTTCTCCTTGGGACAAAGTCCATAAAAATGATCCATATAAATTGGGATAAGATGCAACCCTGCTTAACTCCTGATTTAGTAAGAATTGTGCAACTAACCTCATTTCCTACCTTAACCACAGAAATTTTTTTCAAGTACATAGCACTAATCACTTTAATGTATTAATCTGGCTAACCTTTACTAAAGCTGTTCTATCAACTGAATCAAACGCATGCTCATAATCTATCAAACTGAGGACTATAGGGGTTTGATGACTCAGGTACTTCTCAATAAGTAAATTAAGGGTTCTTAAAACCCCCTTCCTAAAACAACACTGTTCTTTTCTTAAAACTTTATCGAAAGCATCTCTAAGTCTCAAACGTATCATCATATTGAGCAATTTGCTTCCTACAGAAACCAAGCTCTATAATTATCCCACTCATTTATCTCCTTTCTTATAGGGGGTTCCATTAGTTTTTCGAAACACGTAAGGTACTTCCCCTTTTTCAAAAATCATATTCATACTTTCAGTAACTTATCACTGACTTCATAATCATTATCAGAGGCAACGCTATAGCGTTGCCTATAGTAAAAGCCATACGGCTCCAATGTTTTATTTTTATTTTTTCCAGAGGCACTTAAAATGGAAGGGGTCGTTGTATAAATCTCAAAGGAGACTCAGTCGATTGGAAAACAAGTTTTAGTACCCTTTTTAAGGGTCAAAAGTGATTTGAAGGCAGCTAACACCCCTTCTACCCACATCATTTCCCCTAACACATCCAATCAAACGTTTGGCAGAGGCCATTTTGTTCTACATAGTCAATTTCCAAATAGAAATTATGTTTTAAAGGAGGACACTTCCCCCGCAGCCCTCAGGGCACGGGTTGTAAGTTATCCCTTGGGAGCATACAAGGTTTTTATAGAAAGCTTTGTCGTAGAAACTTCAAAAAGGACTCATTCGATTAGAAATTCAAAGGGCTAGTCCCATTTTAATGGTCGAAAATGATTGGAGGGCGACTAATCCCCCTCTCACTCCCCCCGTGCCCCACACTTGATCCCAGCACTAGGTTGTTAGAGACATTTTGTTCAACGGAGTTGGAAATTCTTAAAGTTAGGTCGTTGGGTATGACAAACCCCCAACAGCCCTCAGGGCGAGGGTTGTAAGTTATGCCCTGGGGGCATATAAGTTTTTTTTATAGAAAGTTTTGTCGTGGGTACTCCAAAAAGGTCTCATTCCATTGGAAATTTAAATAGCTAGTGCCCTTTTTAATAGTCAACAGTCAGCGGAAGGCAACTACCTCCCCGTCCATGCCCATCATTTTCCTCACACACCCCCAATCAAAATTCTGAGATAGCCTGTTCAAAGTAGTTGAAAGTTCTGGAATTTATATCTTTGAGCAGGACACTCCTCCCACAGGCTTCAGGGCAAGGGTTATAAGTTATGCCCTGGAGGCATATATGGTTCTTATGGAAGGAATGCTTGTACAAACTTCAGAGAGGGATCATTAGATTGGAAATTGAAAGTTCTACTTCACTTTTTAAGCCTCAAAAGATATCGGAAGTTAACCAGCCCCCCCTCCCCACATGCTTTTCTCCCAAATGCATTCGATAAAAATTTTGAGATAGCTATTTTGTTAAAAGTAGTTCAAAGATCATAGAACAAAAACTCCGTTGTCAACACAACCCCCCAGGGTCCGGGGGCAGGCATTGTACGTTATGCCCAGGTGGAATATATGGTTCTTACGGAAGGGATAATCGTATAAACTTCAAAGAGGGCTCCTTTGAGTGGACATTGAAAGTTCTAGTTCAATGTTGCATAGTCGAAAGAGATTGGAGGGAAAATAGCCCCTCCCCTTCAAGCCCTTTTTTCCTCAAACCCATCCAATAAGAACTTTCAGATAGCTATTTTTCAAAATAGTTCAAAGACCATATAACGAAAACTCCAGGGTCGACACAGCCCCCCAGGGCCCAAAGGCGAAAGTTGTAAGTTATATCCTGGGGGAATATATGGTTCTCATGGAAGGGATAATTTTATTTAAAATTAATATTTATATTTCAGTTTTGATAGTCAAATTAAATTGGAGGTCTATTCGCGCCCCCCCTCCCAAGCCCATTTTTCACCCAATTCAACGGGTAAAACTTTTAGATAGCCATTAATTAAAGAATTCTTACAAACTCAGACAAAAAAAATCAGGGGTTGACACCACCCCCCAGGGCCCGGGGGCAGGAGTTGTAAGTTATGCCATGGTGCATAAATGGTTCTTTTGGAAGGGGATGATCTCATAAACTTAAGATAGGGATCATTTTTTTGTAAATTTAACTTTCGTGATAAATTTTTAATATTCAACATAGATCCCCGGGCAACTAGCCCCCCCCCCCCACGCCTTCTTTTTCCAAACCCATCTGACGAAAATTTTGAGACATTTTGTTAAAAATAGTTCAAAGGTCGTATAAGAAAAACTCAGGTGTCGACACAACCCCCCAGGGCCCAGGAGATGGCGTTCTAAGTTATGCCCAGGGACATAAATGGTTCTTATGAAAAGGATGCTTGTATAAATTTCAGAGGGCTCTTTTGATTGGACCTCAACATTTCTATGTCAGTTTTTAAGATTTGAGAGATTTAAGGTCAACTAGCCCCCCGCCCCACGCCTTTTTTTACAAGCCTCAGCCGCGACCACTTTTGAGATAGCCATTTTTTTGAAAAATTTTCAAAAATTATATAACAAAACTCCGGTGTAAACACCCCACACCCAGGCCCGGGGGGTAAACGTTGTCCTGGGGCGCATATAGTTCTTATGAAAGGGATACTAGTCCCAACTTCAGAGAGGGCTAAGTTGATTGGAAACTGAAAGTTCAAGTTAACTTTTTAAGAGTCAAACGATCTACAAGGGCAACTAGCCCCCCCCTCCACACCCTTGTTCCCCAGGCTCATGCGCTAGAATTTTTAAAAGAGCCATTTCATTAAAAATATCTAAAATGTCGGTTAAGAAAAAATCCAGTGCTGATCCAATCTTCCCGGACCCAGAAACAGGCATTGTAAGTAATGCTCTGGGGTATATATAGTTCTTATGAAGGGATGCTCGTATAAACTTCAGAGAGGGCTCATTTGATTGGAAATTGAAAGTTCTTGTTCACTTTTTAAGGGTCAAAAGAGATGGGACGGGCAAAAAGCCCCCCTCCCTCCACGCCCTAAATGCACCAGATAAAAATTTTGAGATAGACATTTTGTTAAAAATAGTTCAAAGTCCAGATAACAAAAACTCCGGTGTCGACACGGCCTCCCTGGGCCCGGGGGTAGGCGTTGTAATTTATACCCTGGGGCCGTGTATGGTATGCTTGTATAAACTTCATAGAGGGCTTATTTGATTGGAAATTGAAAATTGTAATTCACTTTTTAAGAGTAAAAAAAGATCAAAAGGCAGCTAGCCTCCCCCCACGCCATTAATTTTTTCCCAGAGGCACTTCTCATCGTCAGGGCCATCGCATAAACCTCAACGGGGACTCATTCAACACCGTCCCGGGGCCCTAAGGGGTTGCGTCGACACAGGTATTTTTCTTATCTGACCTTTGAACTATTTTTAACGAAACGGTCATACGTAAGACAAACAGAAATTAAATAAACAATCAATGCAAACAAACAGAACTTATCTACTGTTATTAAAGTTGTTTGTATTCATGCAGTAAAACTGTTAGTACCGTACGAAAATATTGAGTCTTAGGGTTTTTATTGAATTAATTTCGTAATTGGATGTGGACATATATTATTTTACATACTACATATATATTTTGATTGGAATACTAGCCTGTCCCTGACTATGATAATTAAACTGCGCAATGACCGATCAAAATAGGAAGATTATTTTAAATCCGTTACTGAACTTTGTCACGAGATCTATGCTTGATGGTGCAATAACTGACCTAATTATCGGAAAAGCTGTAAGTTTTTTTGGTCATGGTACTATTATCAGTGCTAAAGAGTTGCTGTATAAGGAGCTGATTATTCAGAGCCTATGTGTGAAACATGCAAAGGATGAAGACGATGTATTTGATATTTTTAAATAGTTAAATCAGACGGCAAAGAATAATTTGCCTCTTCCCACTTTTGTTATATTCTCACCTTCTGAAACCCCAACAATAAGGGGGCAGTCTCGGCTACTTTAGTCTCTAAAGTTAATGAACTCTCTCGGGAAATTGACGGGTTTTTCGAGAATGCAACACATTCAGGCCTGTTTGACCAGCTAGAATTGATACCAACATAACAATTAACCATGCCCCAGCTTCTACGTTTGTCGTTCTATTAAAAAACTGTCCTTCAAACCTGACCTCACCTAAATCTCGTAAGGACTTCATCGATAAAATTTGCCCTGAGG
>NW_028297498.1:0-14489 GCF_049724085.1 Artemia sp. Qi Xiang Cuo
GTAATTCCATGTGTAATTGATATCTATTACTACGATACTACTTTAGTTGCCTTTCAATCACTTTCGAATAGTAAAAAGGGCACTATCCATTTCAATTTTTAATCGAGCCCTCTTCGAAGTTTCTAAGACAACGCTTTCTGTAAAAACCTTAGAAAGGATGTGTTTAGATAAATTATGGGCTTCGAAGGGGTGTTAGTTGCATTACAGTCGCTTTCGACTATTAAAAAGGGCACTATTCATTTCAATTTTCAATCGAATGAGCCCTCTTTGAAGTTTCTACAACAACGCTTTCTGTAAAAACCTTATATTCACCCAGGGTATAACTTACAACCCTTGCTCTGATGGCTGTGGGGGGGGGGGGTTGTAAACCTCAAAAACCTAATTTTCAGAACTTTCAACTGCGTTGAACAAAATGACTGTCTAAAAATTTTGATTTGATGTGTTTGGGGAAAGAATGGGCGTGAGCGGCGGGTAGTTACCTTTCAATGACTTTCGACTATTAGAAGAGGCACTAGTCCTTTCAATTTTCAATCGAATAAGCCCTCTTTGAAGTTTCTACGACAACGCTTTCTGTAAAAACCTTATATTCCCCCAGGGCATAACTTATAACCCTTACTCTGAGGACTTGGGGGGGGGGTCTGAAAATTTTGATTAGATGTGTTTGGGGAAATGGTGGGCGTGAGAGGGGTTTAGTTACTTTTAAATCACTTTCGACAACTAAAGGGACACTAGCCCTTTCAATTTCTAATTGAATGAGCCCTTTTTAAAGTTTCTACATCATCACTTACTATAAAAACCTAATATGGCCCCAGGGCATAACTTATAACCCTTGCCCTGAGGGCTGTGCGGGGAGTTTCACCCTCAAAGATATAATTTTCGGAACTTATAACTGCTTTTAATAAATAGCTATCTCCTGATTTTGAAAGGATGTGTTTGGATAAATGGTGGGCTTCGAAGGGGTATTAGTTGCATTCCAGTCACTTTCAACTATTAAAAAGGGCACTATTCCTTTCAATTTTCAATCGAATGAGCCCTCTTTGAAGTTTCCACGACAACGCTTTCTGTAAAAACCTTATATTCCCCCAGGGCATAATTTACAACCCTTCCTCTGAGGGCTGAGGGGCGTCAACCTCAAATACCTAATTTTCAGAACTTTCAACTGCGTTGAACAAAATGACTGTCTAAAAATTTTGATTAGATGTGTTTGGGGAAAAAATGGGCGTGAGAGGGGGGTAGTTACCTTTCAATTACTTTCGACTATTAAAAGGGGCACGAGTCCTTTTAATTTCCAATCGAATGAACACTTTTTGAAGTTTCTACAGCCTCGCTTACTATAGAAAAACTTATATGACCCCAGGGCATAACTTATAACCCTTGCCCTGAGGGCTGTGCGGGGAATGTCATCCTCAAAGGGAATGTCACCCTATATATACCAATTCAGGGTATATATTTGCACATTAGGGGGGGGGGGGGGTACAGTTTAGGTCAATATCTACCAAATCATATTATTGAGTTAGGAATAAAGTGAACACACCAATCAATGCCTTTTTTATGCTGATTATGATAAGAATAAGCATTTCTATGAAATGAATTTCTATGAAAACGCAAATGAATTTCAGCCCCCCCCCCTATATATGCCAATTCAGGGTTAGGTTAGGTTGGGTTAGGTTAGGTATAGCCTATATAGGGGGGGGGGGCTGAAATTCATTTCTGATAGAAATGCTTATTATATTCGTAATCAGCATAAAAAAAGGCATCGAATGGTGTATTCACTTTATTCCTAACTCAATAATATGATTTGGTAGATATTGACCCATTTTATTTCTGATGTTAATGAGAGGTAAGTTTAAACATATAATTTTAGGACTTATTAACTACTTTGAACAATATGGCTATCTCAAGATTTTGAAAGGATTTGTTTAGATAAATGGTGGGCGTCGAAAGGGTGTTAGTTGCCTTTCAATCACTTTCGACTATTAAAAAAGGCACTATCCATATCAATTTTCAATCGAATGTTTCCACGAAGTTTCCACGACAGCGATTTCTGTAAAAACCTTACATTCCCCGAGGGCATAACTTACCACCCTTGCTCTGAGGACTGAGGGCTGTGGGGGGGGGGGGGGGGGTGTCAACCTCAAATACGTAATTTTCAGAACTTTCAACTGAGTTGAACAAAATGACTGTCTAAAAATCTTGTTTAGATGTGTTTGGGGAAATAATGGGCGTTAGAGGGGGTAGTTACCTTTCAATCACTTTCGACTATTAGAAGGGGCACTAGTCATTTCAATTTTCAATCGAATAAGCACTTTTTGAAGTTTCTAAAACATCGCTTACTGTAGAAAAGCTTATATGCCTCCAGGGCATAACTTATAGCCCTTGCCCTGAGGGCTGTGCAGGGAATGTCATCCTCAAAGATATAATTTTCGGACTTATTAACCTATTTGAACATAATGGCTATCTCAAGATTTTGAAAGAATTTGTTTGGATAAGTGGTGGGCATCGAAGGGGTGTTAGTTGCTTTTCAATCACTTTCGACTATTAAAAAGGGCACTATCCATTTCGATTTTCAATCGAATGAGCCCTCTTTGAAGTTTCTACAACAACGCTTCCTGTAAAAACCTTATATTCCCCCCGGGCATAACTTATAACCCTTGTTCTGAGGGTTGAGGGGGGTCTAAAAATTTTAATTAGATGGGTTTTGAGAAATGGTAGGCAAGAGAGGGGTTAGTTACTTTTCAATCACTTTCGACAACTAAAAGGGGCACTAGCCCTTTCAATTTCTAATTAAATGAGCCCTTTTTAAAGTTTCTACAACATCACTTACTATAAAAACCTTATATGGCCCCAGGGAATAACTTATAACCCTTGCCCTGAGGGCTGTGCGGGGAGTGCTACCTGAAAAATAGTGGGCGTGGAAGAGATTTTGGTGCTTTTCAATCACTTTTGACTATTAAAAACGGCACTAGCCCTTTAAATTTCCGATCGAAAAAGCCCTAGTTTCTACGACAAATCTTTCAATAAAAAGTGTATATGCCCCCAGGGCATAGCTTATATCCCTTGCTCTAAGGGCTGTGAGGGGAGTGTCATCGTCAAAAATATATAATTTACAGAAGTTTCAAATACTTTGACTAAAATCGAAATCTCAAAATTTGACAAGATTTATTTGAGGAAATGGTGGGCTTGAGAGGGGGGTTAGTTGCCTTTCAATCACTTTTTACTATTAAAACGGGACACTAGCCTTTTATGAGCCCTTTTTGAAGTTCCTATAAAGTCAATTTCTATTAAGGCATGAGGGCTGTAGGAGGCTGTAATCCTCAAAGACCTAATTTCCATAACTTTCAACTACGTTCAACAAAATGGATATCTAAAAATTTTGATTGGATGTGTTTTCGGAAATGGTGGGCGCGAGAGGGAGTTCAGTTACCCTCCAATCACTTTTGACCATTAAAAAGTCACTAGCCCTCTTAATATCCAATTGAATGAGCCCCTTTCAAAATTTCCACGACAATGCTATATATACATACCTTATATGCCCCCAGGGCATAATTTATAACCTTTGCCTCGAGAGCTCAGGGGGGTTCGTCATCCTCAAATACATAATTTCAAGAATTTTCAACTACATTGAACAAAAAGGCCAGCTCAAAACTTTGACTGGCTTTTTGGGGAAATGGTCGGTGTAAGAGGGGGGGGGGTTAAATGCCCTTCAATAACTTTCGCCGATTCAAAAGGTTACTAGCCATATCAATTTCCAATCAAATGAGCCTTTTTCGAGTTTCCATGGCAAATCTTTTAATAACAAATTTATATAGCCAATGGCATAACTTATAACCCTTGCCCTGAGGGCTGTGGGGGGGATGTCATTCTCAAAAATAAACTTTCCAGACCTTTCAACTATTATGAACAAAATGACTAGATCAGAAATTTAACTGGGTGTGTTTTGGGAAATGGTGGGTGTGAGAGGGGGGTTTAGTTGTCCTTCAATCACTTTCAACTATTTAAAAGGGCACTAGCACTTTCAATTTCCAATCTAATGTGCCATTTTTTGACATTTCTACAACACTGCTTTCTATGAAGAAAAACCTAATATGCCCCAAGGGAATAACTTACAACCCTTGCCCCGAGGGCTGTGGGGGGTTGTCGTGCTCAGAGACCTAATTTCCAAAATTTTCAACTATGTTGAGTAAAATGGCTATCTAAAAACTTGGATTGGATGTGTTTGAAGAAAAGGTGGGAGTGAGAGGGGTGGGGGTTGTCCTCTAATCCCTTTTGACTATTAAAAAGGAAAATAGCCTTCTGAATTTCCAATCGAATGAAGCATTTTCAGGTTTTTACGACAAAGTTTTCAATAAAAACCTTATATGCCCCCAGAGCATAACTTATATCCCTTGCTCTGAAAACTTCTGGGGGAATGCCATGCTAAAAGACGTAATTTTCAGAACTTTGAACTACTTTGAATGAAATGGCTATCTCAAAATTTTGATTGGGTATGTTCGGGGAAATGGGGGTCTTGAAAGGGTTTCAGTTGCCTTCCAATCGCTTTTGACTATTCAAAAGGGCACTAACCATTTCAATTTCCAATCGAATGAGGCCTTTTTGAAGTAGCCCTTTTTTTAAGGAGCCCTTTTTTATATGCCGCCAGGAAACAACGTGCGACCCCTACCCTGAGGGCTGTGGTGGTTTGTCATTCTTAAAGACCTTATTTCCAAAACTTTCAACTACGTTGAACAAAATGGCTATCTGAAAATTTTGATAGGATTATTTAGCGAAATGGTGGGCGTAAGAGTGGGGTTAGTTACCCTCCAATCACTTCGATTCCTAAAAAGGCTGCTAGCCCTTTGAATTTCTAATGAAATGAGTCTTGCTTTAAGTTTTTACTACAAATCTTTGTATAAAAATCTTATGTGCCCTAAGGGCATATCATACAACCGTTACTCTGAGGGCTTTGGTGGGAATTTCCTCCTCCAAAACATGTTTTCTATCTGAAAACCCTCAACTACGATGCAAAATGGCTATCTAAAAATTCTTATAGTATTATGTTTGGGGAAATGGTGGGCGTAGAAGGGCTTTTAGTTGACTTCCAATCACTTTTGACTATTAAAGAGGGTACTAGCAATTTCAATTTACAATCGAATGAGCCCTTTTTGAAGTTTCTAAAACAACGCTTTCGATAAGAACGTTATGTGCCCATAGGGCATACCTTACAACCCTTTCCATGAGGACTGTAAGGTAGGGGACTGTCATCCTTAAAGACCTAATTTCCAAAATTCTCAACTACTTTGAACCAAAAGTCCATCTTAATATTTTGATTGGACGTGTTTTTTTTTTGTTTTTCAATCACTTTCGACTATTAAAAAGGGGACTGGGCCTTTCAATTTGTAATCGAATGAGCCGTTTTTGAAGTTTTTACAACATGGCTTTCTATAAAAACCTTATATGCCCCCAGGCCATAACTGACAACTCTTGCCCTGAGGGCAGTGGGGAGGGGTGTCATCCTCAAAAACAAAATTTCCAGACCTTTCAACTAAGTTAAAAAAATTGTCTATCCCAAAATGTTGATTGTATATGTTTGGGAAAATGGGGGGGGGGTGTTAGAGGGGGTGAGTTGCCCTCCAATAATTTTCAACTATTAAAAAGGGCACTAGTAATTTCAATTTCAGATCGAATGAGCCCTTTTTAAAGTTGTAACGACAACACTTACTATGCGAACCTTATATGCCCCCAGGGAATAACTTACAACCCTTGCCCTGAGGGATGTGGCGGGGGGGGGGGTGTCATCCTTAAAGACCTAGTTTCCAAGAATTTTTACTACGTGGGACAATATGACTATCAAAAAATTTTGATTGGATGTATTTGGAGGAAATGTGGGTGCGAGATGGGGACTAGTTGCCCTCCAATCACTTTTGACTATTAAAAAGGGCATTAGCCCTTTGAATTTTCTATAGAGTGAGTCCTTGTTCAAGTTTATACAATAAAGCTTACAATAAAGACCTTATAAACCCCCAGGGAATAACTTAAAATCATTGCCATGGACACTGTGGGGGGGAGTGGGACGGGGAGTTGTCCTGCTCATAGATATATTTTCCCGAACTTTCCACTGCGTTGAAGAAAATGGTTATCTAAATTTTTGACTAGATGTGTTTGGGGAAATGGTGAGTGTGGAAGGAGACCATTATACTGGAGATCACTTGCAGTTGCTGTAAGCAGAGTTAATTTTTCCTTTGCCTCCTAAGCTTGTGTCTTGAAAAAAAGAGTTTGATTATTACAATAATAGATTGAAAAAAACTTGAGAGAAATTTGTTGAGTTGGGATGTTGTGGGGAATGGGGTCTTAAATCCAGATTATGATGAAGGATCGATGGAGGATTTTCCAGTGGTTAAATATAAATTTACAGTTGATATTGGAAATAAATCTACTATGGGTCCGTAAAGTTTGAGCATTTTCCGTTTGAATTGTCAAGGTATATCTAGTTCATTTAATTATTTAAAAGAACTATGTAAGTTTTCTGAGTTGAATGTGCTTGCAATGAATGAAACGTGGCATCGTAATCAAACAGTTCGTGGTAACGAACTGTAAATAAGGAGTGACCCGACTCAATGGTAACCGAAACTCTAGAAAACGGTATTTCGATACAAATAGATACACCAAAAAAATCAAATTTTAATGCTGATTTCAAATATATAAGTTTCATCAAGTTTGGTTCTACCCATCAAAAGTTACATGCCTGAGAAAATTTGGCTGATTTTCGAAAAAAGAGGGGAAAGACCCCCTAAAAGCTATAGAACCTTAATGAAAATCAGACCATCATATTCCGCTTATCAGAGAACCCTACTGTAAAGGTTTCAAGTTCCTATCTACAAAATGTGGAATTTTGCATTTTTCGCCAGAAAAAAGATCACGGGTGCGTGTTTATTTGCTGTTTTTTTCCCAGGGGTGATCGTATCGACCCAGTGGTCCTAGAATATCGTGGGAGGGCTCATTGGAATGGAAATTAAAAGTTCTAGTGCCCTTTTTAAGTGAGCAAAAAATGGAGGTCCAATAAGCCCCCTCCCACGCTCATTTTTTTTCCAACGTCATCAGATCAATAATTCTAGAGAGCAATTTTGTTCAGCTTGTTTGAAATTATTGTAAGCATATGTTTTAGGATGATTTAATCACCCGAATCTCCCGGAGGGAGAACTTAAGATTATTGGCTTTACCAACTGTTCGCAGTTCGTACTGGTTATTGGGAAGCATACAGACGTTTTCAGGGGAGGTTTTTCCTGGTAGTGGGGGGTGGGGGGGTGGGTCGGGGGTTATGTGGGAGGATCTTTCCATGAAGGAAGTTTTCATGGGGGAAGGGAAATTGTTATGAAGGGGACGCCGGACTTCCCAGCATTATTTAAAAAAAGATCAGAAATTAAATAAAAAAAAAACAAGTTTTTCAACTGCAACAGCAGCAACATCAAAACTTTAAACGAACAGAAAATATTACATATATGATTGGGTTCACCCCCTAGTCAATACCTCGCTCTTTAAGGAAAATATTTTTTAGTACTTTCATAAGAGCTATTTATTCTAATGAACGGCCTTTGTGATTAAGCTGTCATTTTTAAAGAATTGGAACAAAATTCGAACTTTCGCTTAAAGAGCAATGTATTAACTATGGGGCGAACCCCCTAATATAAGTATTAAAAATATATAAATATAGAAGTTCGTTACGTAAGTTCATTCGTAAGTTACGTATATTTATTACTAATAAAAACGTTCGTAAATAAAATTGAACAAGTTTCGAGATAGCCATTTAACCAAATAAAAGTAAATTAATATGCAAATTTTGTTTTAACTATTCATGTACCGTGAACCAAGATCAAAACCTGCATTTTTTTAAAAACGTTCAAAAATTAAATAAAAAAACAAGTTTTTTTAACTGAAAGAAAGGAGCGACATAAAAACTTAAAACGAACAGATTATTCCGTATATGAAAGAGGCTGTCCCCTCTTCAACGCCTCGCCCTTTACGCTAAAGTTTGACTTTCTCACAGCTCTATTTTTTTAAACAATGAAAAACTTTAGCGTAAAGAGCGAGGCGTTGAGGAAGGGACAGCCCCTTTCATATACGGAATAATTTCTGTTCGTTTTAAGTTTTAATGTCGCTCCTTACTTTCAGTTAAAAAACTTGTTTTTTTATTTAATCATACAATGAGTCTGCTTGAAATTGATAGTTATGTCTGTGTGACGCAGAGTAGAGAATGGCTTTATATTGCAAGAAGAATATTACAAGGAAAATACGGAATGATCTACGTATGAATAAAGAGATGGTTTTTGAATCAGTGATGGTTGAACTTTGTTAGTCAGGAAAATTTTTCTTTGTGGTGGTTGTTTATCGACCTCCATCTGGAAATGGGCAGGAACTTAGTGATTTGCTGGAGCGGCAAATGGATAAGTTGTCAGGTCCAAATCGCCCATGCTTTGTTTGTGGATACTTTAATCTTGATATATTTTCAGTTAATGTAAACCCGAGAATTCGAGATTTTTTAAATGTTATGTTGGGTTACGGTTTAAGACCGACAGCTAATATATGTAGTAGAGTGGCTTTGCGCTCGGAATCACTTTTGGATAATACATTTATCAATGTCAAGTATGATTTTGCTGATGTTATTTTGAATAATGTTTCTGATTATTGTGGTGTTCTTGAGGTTATTAGAGAGTTTGGTGTTCCTTAAGCTATGAATATACCACAACAAATTTCTGCATTGTAAATGGATGCTGAGGCTCTTAACATATTCTGAAGAAAATTAAAGAACACTCAATTTGACTTTTTAGAAAGTAGCGATGTGCAAGTGAATGAGAAGTTTTCATTATGGTATTCAGAAATAACTAAATTACTAAAAGAAAATTGTACATTTATTAAAAATCTCGCTTTTCATGTTACCCCTGGAAAACCCTGGGTTACTAGAGGACTGATGAAGGCCATATCAAATCGAAGACTGCTATATAAATATTCTTTAGTGTCTCCTGAGGCGAAAGTGAGATATAAGAAATATAATTGTGAACTCAATAACTTATTACGAATGGCGACAATTAATTATTACGGAAATGAGTTTAAAATAAGCGCAGTTAATCCCAGGCAAACGTGGAGAGTAATTCAGTCTGTTCTGAGCCCTTCCAAAAGTTCAATTTTACCTGAAAATTTCAACACTGATACTTCGACTGTAGATAATAGGCCTATGTGTTACCATTTTTCTATTGTTGGTAAACGGATAGCAAACTCCACAACAAAATTTTCTGAGGATGACACATACCACCAATTTGTAACCAAGGAAAGTGATGTATCTGCATATCTGAAACTAGTGACTGCTATTGAATTACGTGAATTACGTGCTGGTGAATTACCACATTGTGGAACAAGAGAAATAATGCTTCGGGTGCTGACTTCCTTTCATTGCATGTACTTAAGTATGTTTTCTCGGAAATATGCGACCAGGCTTGTGTTCCATTTAATATGTGCCTAAAGTTTGGTGTTTTTGCCGGTTTCTTTTTAAGGGCGGAGAAAAAAAAATTAACAAATGATTATAGGCCTATTTCATTGCTGCTATTTTTATCGAGTTTTTGAAAATATTGATTAGTGGCAGAATGGTTGATTTTCTTGAGAATAAAAAGGGTTTTAATAAAACTCAGTTTGGGTTCCGTAAAGCAATGTCGACAGATCAAGCTCTTCTTTTTCTCACGATTTTTGTGAAACATGCTCTGGACCAAAGGGTGGAAAGTTGCTTCGGTTTTTTTGGGCATTGTAAAAGCCTTTGATGCAGTGGACCATAGAATACTTCTGGTGAAGCTGAGGAATTGTGATTTTCGATGTATGTTTTATCGTCTATTGGAACCTTTTCTCCAAAATCAAAAACAGTTTGTCTGCTGGTGAAATCAAATCGCAAGTTAAAAGTGTTGAATTCGGTGTCCCTCAAGGGTCTATTCTGGGGCCACTACTGTTTCTTATATATTTTGATGACCTGCGAAATGCTATAAATGGACTGTCTTTTGATTTAAAATGTAGTGATACTGGAGCATCAAAATATATTTCGTTAGTGACGCGCATCTAACTGTTGCTGCAAAAACCTGGGAAATTCTTATACAGAATCATCAGACTGGCAAGTTAAACATTGAAAAATGGATGAGGGTTAACAGATCCCAGCTAAACCATGCAAAATCCCATTTGGTAATGTATGGGAGAAGCAGCAATTACTACCCTTAGGTTTACAAAATACAGTTCGGTGAAAATATTCTGCTTGGGTGGTTTCGACAAAGTATGTAGGTGTGATTGTTGATGAGTGCCTTAACTTCAAAGAGCCATTTCATGTGTTAGTGGCAAGGTTGCAAGAAATGTTGGGATGATGAGGAAACTGGAGCACTTTTTTCCAAAACATATTATGAGATTGCTTTATTTTTCTTTTGTTCACCCATACCTTCTATATAGTTGTCTTGTGTGGTCAAGTACGTTTTTAACTCACCTTCATCCCCGTAGAAGCTTACAAAATAATGCCCTACGTGTTTAAACTGGAGATAATCATAATATGCCGGTTAGACATGGATATACTCAAGTAAATATATAACCGATTGCTGGATTATTGCGTTTTTATAATGCTCTTTTTATGTTTAAATATACTCACGTGTTATTACCTGAGTGTTTTAGAGAAATATTTACAAGTGGTGTTAATTTTCATAATTTCTCGACTAGAGAATCAACACTAGTTCGGCGACCTCAGGTTATTACAAAGCGATCCGTTTTTTCATAAGACATGTTGGCCCTCGGGTGCGGAAACCATTACTTCAGGCAATTTCAACAATTGATGAGCTAAATGAATTTCGCAGTAAACTAATAGGACAGTGTTTGTCTATATATAAGTTTTAATCCTTGCTGAGCGAATTTTCTCTCGAGTGATTGTGACACTTCTTTTGGGGAGGGTGACGATGAGGTCGAATAGAAGAATGATTTTTAATTTTGTGTCTTCGGCACCCAATTAGGTCGGGAAATTTTTAGAAGTTAATTTATTTCGTTTATTTTTATTTATTTATTTATTATTATTTATTTTTCGCCTTTTTGGGGAGGGGACTAAGGATGGCTGGTAGTAATTTTGTATGTAGGGCTTAGCAAAGGGTGATGTCTGCCCATACAAGTTTAATTAATTTTGAGCTTTGTTGTTAATGTGTGGCATTTTTTAAATAAAACTCTTTTCCTCACTTTTGACTAAAAATCACTTTTGACTATAAAAAGGGCACTAGCCCTTTGAATTTTGAATTGAATGAGCCCTTTTTATAGCTTCTGTGACAAAGCTTTCAATAAAAACTTTATATGCTCTCAGGGAATAACTTTTAATCCTTGCCCTGAGGGCTGTGGGGGGAGTGTCATCCTCGAAGATATTATTTACGGCCGTTTAAACTACTTTAAAAAAAATGACTATTTCAAAATTTTGACAGGATGTGTTTTGATAAATGGTGGACGTGGAAGGGGTGTTAGTTGCCTTTCAATAACTTTCGACTATCAAAAAGGGCAATAGCCATTTTAATTTCCAATCGAATGATCCCTTTTTGACGTTTCTATGACAACGCTTTCTATAAAACCTTATATTCCCCTAGGGCATAAATTTCAAGCCTTGCCCTGAGGGCTGTCGGCGGTTGTCATCCTCAAAGAATTAATTTCCTAAACTTTCAACTAGGCTGAACAAAATGGCTATCTCAAAATTTTAATTGGATTTGTTTGTGGGAAAAGTGGTCATGATAGGGGGTTAGTTGCCCTCCAATCACTTTCGACCATTAAAAACGGCACTAGTCTTTTGAAATTCCAATCAAATGAGCCCTTTTTAAGTTTTTATGCCAAATCTTTCTGTATAAGTTTTATATGCCTCAAGGGCATAACTTACAACCCTTTCCCTAATGGCTTTTAGGGAAATGTCCTTCTCAAAAATGTATTTTCTATCTGGAAATCCACTACGCTGAACAAAATCTCAAAATTTTTATTGGATGTGTTTTGGGACATGGTTGGCGTGGAAGGAGTATTAGTTGCCTTCCAATCACTTTGACTATTAAAAAGGGGACTAGCCATTCCAATTTTCAATCGAATGAGCCCTTTTTGAAGTTTCTACGACAATGCTTTCTATAAGAACCTTATATGCCCATAGGGTATAACATAATGTTATTTCCTTCGCTATCTATGTTATTTCCTGAGTTTATGTGCCTGAGACTGCCTGTTTCCTGTTAATGGGATAAAGTAATTGAACTAATTTAAGGTTGTTTTCATATTGATTTATACCCTTTAATAGATAAATTTATAGGGAAGTTAAATTGAGTGATCTTCTCCAATTCCTAGAATAGGTCTTTCTCTCCGGGTATCTTCACCAGCAACATATTTTTTCTTAAGTTGACTGGGGCACCATCTATAACGACAATTTATTATAGTTCCCATATAAGTAAGGAGCTGATTTTCTACTGGGAACAAGCAGAAATGGGGAAGGAACCCCCACAAGCGCCGTATTGTACCCGCTGATATTCAATTATCCAAAAATTGCGGGGGACAGATGAGGGGGTTCCTGGTTGATTTCAGTGCCTGGACATTGATTATTGGATTGCGATTTGCTTGACGATGTGAAGATGCGATGGCGACGCTAATACGAAATGCGGTGCAGAACTTTATGTATCGTTCGACGCAAACAGGAAACAAAATGGAGCAAATTGTTAAAAGAGCAGTGGAGTTTTTCTCTCCTACGGACATACTAAACGCAAAAGAAAAGTTGATTTCTATAGGGAGTGAACTGGGATATGATTACGTATTCCAAAAAACTGCCAACGACAATGATAATATTGTTGAAATGTCGAAGATATTATCCAAATGTGCCAAAGACAAGAATTCATTACCACAGTTTGTTATTGTGGATCCCCAAGAAGTTCCCACATGTCCAGACGAAATCAGTGCTTGTATTTGGGTCGAAGTTAACGAAATGTGTCGCCGCGTTGATGTTGGATTAGACTCGATAGTTGGAAAAATACAGCTAGCTACGGACAAGTTCTTCGATCAATTAAGTAAAGTGTCTGAACAGTGTGTAGCTATCTCCGACACTATGTTCCAAGCTCCTCTTCCTTCTCTTAAACCACAAGTGACTCAACGGAAGCCTCTGCGCTCAGTAGTGGTTTAAAATATGCCACCTGATCTCAACTCGCCGCAGGCTAGGCAAAAGTTCATAAGCAAGCTGTGCCCAAGTGGGATTTATTCGGACACTCTTACTCTAAAGTGTAGCAAAAATAACTGGAAAATTCTTGTCAAGTCTCGATATTCAGTAACACAAATAGCCCAGGCCTTCAGTAGTAACCAAATTGACATCCAAGTGAAAGTGCCTCAATTTGCAGGCATTGTATAGCGGATTCCTAGTTCTGTAGATGAAAACGAGCTAAGCCGAGTAGCCGGGTGTGAAAAAGCTGTTCAGTGTGGCGACTATAGAGCCTTCTAATTGTACTACCCAAGTCGTGCTGATCTGGACAATGTTATTGCCAACCCCTTTAAGATCTACCTTGAGCTATTCAGGGTTGAGGAGTTCCGTTTCCTGCCCCGGCGCTGCTTTAAATGTCACAGTGTTGGTCATATTGCTGCCAACTGCAAACAACAAGAAAAGTGATCAAACTGTGGCGGCACTAATCATATTTCTTTAAGAGTTAGCCCGTGTAAAAAGCCCCGAATGTGTTTAAATTGTAGTTCTAATAAGCACAATTGCTCCCACGCCTCTTACCCACTTAATCAAGCACAGCCGTCTATGCCTCCTGTATCATGATGGTTTGCAAGGTGTACTGTTGGAATATGAATGGTAAAGTGCTGGAAAAATTGTGATTTCTTAGTAATCTATCCACGAAATACGACTTTATTTACCTCCAAGAACATGTTCTCCTGGAAGACAGTGTCAACTTGCTAAAATTTTCTCCAGATCGTCATTATATTATACATAAAGCGTGCAAATCCAGCAACCACGGGCGTTCTTCAGGAGGGCTTGCTATAATCTCTAATTCTGGTCCCCTCCCCTTTGCCTGTCTCCAGCAAAGTGAACACTTCCAGCTTATTAAGCGTGTGGATTTCATTTTAGCTAATCTTTACTTGCCTACTAATTATAATAATATTGTTTCGGAGCAAAAGTTTGCCATCGCTTGCAAGAGACTCGGAGTCTCAATAAAGAAAGTACTAAGGGACGGCTTACTATTAGTGATTTTGGGGGACTTTAACTGTAACAATGAAGACAGCAGCAACTCTTGTGCCCAAGTGCTTCTAAGTTCACTTCCTAATGGATTCAAGCTAGCCACAAAAAACAAGCAATTTTCTTTTATAAGTGTCTCTCAGTCTGTGTCTAACATTGATCACGCTATTAATTATAATGTTGAGCTACTTACCGTACAGGTGAGACTTGACGGAATGTACTGAAACCATCTGCCCCTTTCTGTCACTATCTCATGTACTGTGAATATTTATCCGCCGAAACC
>NW_028297499.1:0-14487 GCF_049724085.1 Artemia sp. Qi Xiang Cuo
GTGCATTTTAAATGCAGCACCATTGTTGTTCATTTTTTTTTATCAAAACACAGAGTATGTTATGTCTAGTTGGTACAAAGGAATGAGCTGTTGAGGCTGAGGTGGGAGTATATACGTAGTTCTCATTTTGATTTCATTACTTTTAAATAAATACGGACGGGGTACTGACCTTTGAGGGGGACCAGGTTATTGTAGAAAGTGCTGTGGCTGTGACGGAAATTGATGTTTATTTAAGTGTGATTGGGCTAGATTTACTCATTTTATGCTAAGAACTAAATTTAAGGGGAAAGTCAGGAGTAAAACTGACTTCGGCGCACAACTTTAACAAATACAGTATCTCAAAGTAAAGTAAGTAAGAATATTATATGGGGAGCATTCCGTTATGTTTGTGTGGAATGAATCATAGGACAGAGGTTCTTTCTGGCAGGTGAGAAGGTTATGACTTTGTACATGTCCATTCAGTTGTCATTTGGGCTTACATTCATTTAGTCGTGTGTGCAAGATACTTCTAGGGATCCCCGGGGCCCATGTACATGTATCCTTTGGTGACTTAACCATAATATTTACTAGAAGACTTTTGCCATGCATATTTTTTTACAGTAAAAGTCAGGTTTTTCAAGTGCGTAGAATTTTATTTTTGATTACTGCATCGAATGGCTCCTAGTATTAAATTATAAATTTGATGAAGCGTTTCCGTCTTGGACCTCGTCTTAATTATTCTTCGTTTAGTATTTCTTATAATGTTAAGAGCATAACCCTTGTTGTTCATTTTTTTTTATCAAAAATAAGAGTTTGTTATGTTAAGTAGTGTTAGAGGTATGAGCTGTTGAGGCTGCGGTTGGAGTTTAGACGTAGTTTTCATGCTTTTTTCAGTACTTATAACAATAGACAGATGGGTAACTGACCTTAGAGAGGGACCCTGTTAATGTAGATAGTGCTGTGAAGGGTATTGACGTTTATCTCAGTATATTTGGTCTTGAGTTACTCACCCAACGCTCACTACTCAATTTAATTGGCATGACAGAAGTAAAAACTGACTTCGCCGCGAAATTTTATCAATAAGAGCATCTCACTCAGAAGTAACAAAAAAGTTGATATTTGGAGCATTTTGTACTGTGGGGGGGGAATGTTTCAAATGACAGTGTTTCATTCTTGCTTGTGAATAGGGGAAGTCTTTGTATGTTTCCCTCTAGTTTTCATTTGGACAGTCCTTCATTTAGTCGTGTGTGCAAAATACTTATTTTGATACACGGGGCCTAAGTATATGAATCTGTTGGGTGCTTAATTATCATCATTTCTAGATGACTTTTGTAAATCATAAGCTGAATCAGTACAAGTACGGGTTTTCACGTGCTAAGAATTTTATTTTTGAAGTCTGAATCGAATAGCTCATAGTAGTAAAACATTCACTTGAAGGAGCTGTACCGTATTTGACATCTGCAGAAAGTTTTGATGTTTAATATTGCGTATCAGTTTATATGCATAACACATATAGTTCATTTTTTTTTATCAAAACAAAGTGTTTGTTATGTTTAGTTGTGTTAGATGTAAGAGCTGTTGAGGCTGCGGTTGTAGTCTCTACGTAGTGTTCATTATTATTTCATTACGGTTAACTAAAGGTTGGTGGGGAACTGACCTTTGAGGGTGTCCAAGTTATTTTTGTTATTGCTGTGGCTGTGAAGGAAATAGACGTGGAGTTAAGAGTGTTTGGTCGTGATTAAATCACCCAATGCTAAGAACAAAATTTAATTGTAATGTCAGCAGTAAAAACTGCCTTCGGGGCACAATTTTATCAAATTGCGTATCTCAGGGCGCAGTAAGAAAGGAGTTTATATGTGCCGCCCTTGGTAATGTGGGTGTGGAATGAATCAAACGACAGATGTTCTTTCTGGCATTTGAGAAGGTGAAGACTTGTTCCATATCCATTTAGATTTCAGTTAGACTGTCATATATTTAGACGTGTGTGCAAGATAATGATTATGAGTCTCTATACCCATGTACATGTAGCATTGGGGTGCAAGATTGTAATATATTACTGAAGCCTGTTGTAAATCATATGTTGTTTCAGCACAAGTAAGGTTTTTAAAGTGCTAAGAATTTTATTTTTGACTTCTTCATCGTATGGCTCATAGTATGAAACTTTTAACTAGAAGGAGCTTTTCCGTCTGGTACTACGTCTAATAGTTTTGATGTTTAGACTTTCTTATCAGTGGGAAGGCTTAACACTTATTGTTCATTTTTTTTTATCAAATAAAAGAGTTTTTTATGTTAAGTTGGTTTAGAGGAACGAGCTGTTGAGGCTGCGGTTGGAGTTTAGACGTAGTTTGAATGATGTTTTCCTGACTGTTAACAATAGACAGTTGGGGTACTGGCCTTAAATGGGGCCTCGGTTAAGTTTGTAAGTGCTGTGGCTGTGACGGGAAAAGACGTGGAGTTCATTGTCTTTGTTCTAGATTTAATCACCCGATGCTATCTGCTAAATTTAAGGGGAATGACACTAGTAAAATCTGACTGTGCCGCAATATTTTAACAAATTGAGTCTCTCTCGGTACAGTAAGAAAGGATATAATATGTTCAGCCTGTAGTACTTTTAGAGTAGAAATTATCTAATTAAAGATTTTCAATCTGGCAGGTTATTAGTTTAATTCTTTTTACATTTCTAGTCTGTTTTCGCTGAGGACAGCACTTCCCTTATTTGTAAAATTATATTTCATTTTGAAAAGCACATACACCCCCCCCCCTCACTCCATTTCAAGAAGTAAACATAAAACATAAAAGTCAAATACAAATAGTCGTTTGATAAAGAAAGACTTCCCACTGATAATTTAAACACTAAATGTTTACAACTTACCAACTCGGTAGCTTCTGAAGCATCATGATGACTAAAATTACCTCCAAGACCAATTCTTAGAATAGAGCTACATTAGGTAGGATCTATATTTCTTTGACGGCGCAGCATGAGTGCAAAGAGTCTTCTTAAATTGGTGACCAAATAAAGATTTCGTAGCTCATAAATATTAAGCTAAGTTAATAAAATCCATTGAGTAAGTAAAAGAAAAGAAAAAGAAATTTGTTTCATTTTTTCCCCATGATTAGTCAACTCTTCAAGACTCTAGAAAAAGGACATTCGAAACTAAAGAGAGTAGGATCTTCAACGAATTATCATGGCTCTTATAGGAATAAATAATAAAAAAACAAGTTTTTAAACTGAAAGTAAGGAGCGACATTAAAACTTAAAACGAACAGAAATTATTCCGTATATGAAAGGGGCTGTCCCCTCCTCACTGCCTCGCTCTTTACGCTAACTTTTTTTATTGTTTTAAAAAATAAAATTCTGAGATAGAGTCAAACTTTAGCGCAAAGAGCGAAGCGTTGAGAAGGGGACAGCCCCTTTCATATACGGAATAATTTCTGTTCATTTTAAGTTTTAGTGTCGCTCCTTACTTTCAGTTTAAAAAACTTGTTTTTTTTTATTTAATTTCCGATCGTTTTTTAGTTAATGCAGCTTTTATTTTGGCTAATGGCTTTTAATTCCTGAATACTCAAATCACGTCGTACAGGGTGCCTCCTAATCCCTGTACGTTTTAAGGTTCGAATTTTTGCAAGTTTCTTAGTTAGAGCTTGGGCTACAAAATACGATTACCGCCGTCTCTCTGCGACTTCTAGGACCTGAAACCGCTTAACATTGTGGTGGGTCGCCTCTTTATAGAGGCACAAGTGTGCCTCCTTGATTGCTTGACTAACTGTTAGCTGATCGTGTCAGGAGTTGAAGTTGGGGGGCTGCCGCCCCCCAAACCCCCCGCTCGTGAACATTCTTGTGTTAAGGCTTTTAATTCCAGAATACTCAAATCACGTCGTACAGGGTGCCACCAAATCCCGGTACGTTTTAAGGTTCGAACTTGTGACTCAGCCTCTTTAACAGCCCCCCCAACTGTGCCTCCTAATTCCTATACGTTTTAAGGGTTGACCTTGTAACTCAGCCTCTTTAACTCTTTAGAAAACGTAGTTTTTTTTTTCAAATAATACACATAAACAGGTTAGACATGCATTGTTATGAAAATTGACGCGCAGATATTTTCATAACAAAGCATGTCTAACCTGTTTATCTGTATTATTTGAAAAAAAACTAAGGTTTTTCGTAAATGTAAATTCTGGGGATAATTTTTTCGGTCTGAAAATATCAAAAGGCCCTAACAGGTCGAATTCTGCTTCGAATGAGTCCTCATTCAACCGGATCCGTTGCCAACTGTGGCCTGTAGGCGTGGCTAAGAAAAAAAAAAAGAAGGAATTTTAAATGGCTATATTTGGTTTTTTGAAAACAGGGAAGGAGTAATCGGATTGAGCTGAAATTCCGAGGATAAGCTCCCGGGCCCTAGGAAAGCTTAACCTCTAAATTTCAGCCCAATCGGACAACGTTAAAGGGGGCTGTGGTGGGAGGGTCAAACTTCCGGCCCAGTTTACCCCATGAAGATAAAGTCGGAGGAGGATGAAATTTTGCAAGTTTCTTAGTTTGAGCTTGGGCTACAAAATGCAATTACCGCCGTCTCTCTGCGACCTCTAGGACCTGAAATCGCTTAACATTGTGGTGGGTCGCCTCTTTATAGAGGCACAAGTGTGCCTCCTTGAAAACTAAGGTTTTTCGTAAATGTAAATTCGGGGGATAATTTTTTCGGTATGAAAATATCAAAATGCCCTAACAGGTCGAATTCTGCTTCGAATGAGTACTCATTCAACCGGATCTGGTGCCAACGGGGGCCTGTAGGCGTGGCTAAGAAAAAAAAAGAAATGAAGTTTAAGTGGCTATATTTGGTTTTTTGAAAACAGGGAAGGAGTGATTGGATTGAGCTGAAATTTCTAGGATAAGATCCCGGGCCTTAGAAAAGCTTAACTTCTAAATTTCAGCCCAATCGGACAACGTTAAAGGGGGGCTGTGGTGGGAGGGTCCAAACTTCCGGCCCAGTTTACCCCATGAAGATAAAGTCGGAGGAGGATGAAATTTTGCAAGTTTCTTAGTTTGAGCTTGGGCTACAAAATGCAATTACCGCCGTCTCTCTGCGACCTCTAGGACCTGAAATCGCTTAAAATTGTGGTGGGTCGCCTCTTTATAGAGGCACAAGTGTGCCTCCTTGAAAACTAAGGTTTTTCGTAAATGTAAATTCTGGGGATAATTTTTTCGGTATGAAAATATCAAAATGACCTAACAGTTCGAATTCTGATTCGAATGAGTACTCATTCAACCGGTTCCGGTGCCAACTGGGGCATGTAGGCGTGGCTAAGAAAAAAAAAGAAATGAATTTTAAGTGGCTATATTTGGTTTTTTGAAAACAGGGAAGGAGTGATTGGATTGAGCTGAAATTTCTAGGATAAGATCCCGGGCCTTAGAAAAGCTTAACCTCTAAATTTCAGCCCAATCGGACAACGTTAAAGGGGGGCTGTGGTGGGAGGGTCAAACTTCCGGCCCAGTTTACCCCATGAAGATAAAGTCGGAGGAGGATGAAATTTTGCAAGTTTCTGAGTTTGAGCTTGGGCTACAAAATGCAATTACCGCCGTCTCTTTGCGACCTCTAGGACCTGAAATCGCTTAACATTGTGGTGGGTCGCCTCTTTATAGAGGCACAAGTGTGCCTCCTTGAAAACTAAGGTTTTTCGTAAATGTAAATTCTGGGGATAATTTTTTCGGTCTGAAAATATCAAAAGGCCCTAACAGGTCGAATTCTGCTTCGAATGAGTACTCATTCAACCGGATCTGTTGCCAACTGTGGCCTGTAGGCGTGGCTAATAAAAAAAAAGAAATGAATTTTAAGTGGCTATATTTGGTTTTTTGAAAACAGGGAAGGAGTGATTGGATTGAGCTGAAATTTCTAGGATAAGATCCCGGGCCTTAGGAAAGCTTAACTTCTAAATTTCAGCCCAATCGGACAACGTTAAAGGGGGGCTGTGGTGGGAGGGTCCAAACTTCCGGCCCAGTTTACCCCATGAAGATAAAGTCGGAGGAGGATGAAATTTTGCAAGTTTCTTAGTTTGAGCTTGGGCTACAAAATGCAATTACCGCCGTCTCTCTGCGACCTCTAGGACCTGAAATCGCTTAACATTGTGGTGGGTCGCCTCTTTATAGAGGCACAAGTGTGCCTCCTTGAAAACTAAGGTTTTTCGTAAATGTAAATTCGGGGGATAATTTTTTCGGTCTGAAAATATAAAAATGCCCTAAAATGTCGAATTCTGATTCGAATGAGTACTCATTCAACCGGATCCGTTGCCAACTGTGGCCTGTAGGCGTGGCTAAGAAAAAAAAAGAAATGAATTTTAAGTGGCTATATTTGGTTTTTTGAAAACAGGGAAGGAGTGATTGGATTGAGCTGAAATTTCTAGGATAAGATCCCGGGCCTTAGAAAAGCTTAACCTCTAAATTTCAGCCCAATCGGACAACGTTAAAGGGGGGCTGTGGTGGGAGGGTCCAAACTTCCGGCCCAGTTTACCCCATGAAGATAAAGTCGGAGGAGGATGAAATTTTGCAAGTTTCTTAGTTTGAGCTTGGGCTACAAAATGCAATTACCGCCGTTTCTCTGCGACCTCTAGGACCTGAAATCTCTTAACATTGTGGTGGGTCGCCTCTTTATAGAGGCACAAGTGTGCCTCCTTGAAAGTTACCAAAAATGGTGAAAGACTTGTACCCATAGGTAAACCCCTAATTTGGGTGAAAAATTGATTATTATATCGGAAATATGAGGAGGAACTATTGCAAAGACGAACGAGACGCATAATAGTTTCTATATCCAGTCTTTTGTAGTCTATTTGATCAATATTATCTTCTAATTTCCTTTGAAGAGCTAGTTCACATTTTTTTATATCGCAAGACGTATCCATGGAAATGGCATCAAAACTGGCCAAAATTGTATCTTTTTTTATTTCAATGTCTTTTTATTTTTCAACAAGGTGAACTGAGTTTCTTATGTATGAAGTTTGTGTTTTCATAAGGGGGCGAAAAAGGGTTGACAACCATTTCCCCAATCTGGCAGTCGGAGAGCTATAAGAAGCCACACTTGGGCGTAGAGGGACTCCATCTTTGTGGATTTTTGGGAGCCCGTAGAATTTAGGAGCTGAACAACCTTTAGGGTAAAATAAGTTATACATTTGTGGAGTAATAAGTCTTTCAGTTTGCAAAATTCCTAGCTCCTTTCGTACTAAACGTGTGAACTTATCGGTGGGGTCTGAATCTATGGGCTTGTAAGTATGGGTGTCGGATAAAATATCTGTAACTTTTGTATTATATTTATCAAGGATAACAATTTTATTTCCTTTATCAGCCCTGGTGATAATGATGTGTGGGTCTTTTTTTAATTTTTTGAGAGTTTGTGTTTCCTGATTTTTTAACCTTGGGGAATATGGAATGAAATTAAGAATATTCTTAACCACCTCTCCTCGAAGTAAATCTGGATTTTCCACAGCACCACGTGAACCAAATATACCCGCCTCCACATTGGAGACTATCTCTGCGAAATTTACTTGTGTTTGAGGTAGGCAACATTTAGGTCCCTTGGACAAAACATGGGTTTCTTCCGGAGTAAGAACTTTAGAAGATAGGTTCTCAATGGCTGGACCAGGACAAAATCTCGGAAGAAAACATCTGGAATTCTGAAAGTTTTCGTACTCTAATTTTTCAAACTTTTCTGATAAATGAGCCTTAGCCATACAAAAGTCGTGGCGGAAAGTATTCTGAGCTATTCTAGATATCTGCTGAAAATCCGTCGGTGAAAGGTTTTGCTGTAGAAATTGTCGAGTTTTTGAAATTGTATTACTTAGGAAAAAACGTCGTTTTTTTTATCTTTTAAAAATTTAACCAAAGAAAGAAAAACAAACCAATACCAAAATTTCCTTTAGGATTTTTTAAAAAGGGTTATGCGGAAACGAATAGAAATCGGAAGAATTATCTTTACTCTACAACGCTGTAAAAATTCTTCTTGATTAATAAGGTTGGCGTGTTTTTTAGACAACAGTAGAAGAGGAGGTTCTACTCCCACGAGTCAACCCTGCTGCCACCTATGACTTTTTTTACATAATTCATGGATGATTATGTGTGTTGGTCGATCTATTTGATGTTTTTCATGGATTTTTTATGGATTTTGTCAGTGAGAATTTGGAAAAAAAGTAAATTTGTACAAATTATGGCTGTTTTTATGTTTTTTGTCAGTGAGAATGAAAAAACAGTAAATTTGTCAAATTTATTTCTTTTTTTATGTTTTTTGTCAGTGAGAATGAAAAAAAATTATTTTTCTCACTTTAAAAACAGGAATTTTCTCAATTTTATGTCTGTGTGTATGTTTTTTGTCAGTGAGAATGAAAAACAGGAACTTTCTCACATTTATGTATGTTTTATGGATTTTGTCAGTGAGAATGGAAAAACAGGATCTTTCTCACTTTAATGGATTATTGATTCATTAATCAAATTGTTTCCGGGGAATGTCTGACAGATGATGTCAAGTTAATTAGTGTCTTTGATGTATTTCCAAAGAGAATTGTCTCCGGGTCAAAGTTTAGATCACACATGACAGATGATGTCATGTTTGATTGATTGACACGAAAAGGGAATTAATTTGTTGTTTCTAAAGAGAATAGATTCGCGAAAAGGAAATTAATTAGTGGTTTCTAAAGATAACCGTCTCAGAGCGAATGTTTAAATTTTAGCGATGAATAGTTTTAGTGCGGGAATCAGGTTTATAAATAATTTGAAATGTGCCAGCAGAGATGCTAAACAAAAGGAACGCGCTGAAATTACGTTTAGGGGTTATTTGGGTAAATCCGTTTTAGCCATTTTAGGAAATTATTTGGGCGAAACAGTTAGAGACATTTTAAAAGATGATTTAAAAGACGATTTTAGAAGAGAATTTGAGGGTGAAACTCTGTGGTCGTTATAATACACAAGTTGTATTTTAACATTGTTGTGAGGTCCCCTACCACAACTCCAAAGAGTTCGGATCCCCCTACCTCAACCCCAAAAGGGTTCCAATCCCCCTACCCCCACCCCCAAGGCAGCCCCCGTCCCCCAAGGTCCCCCAAGCGCCCCAAGGGCCCCCCCCCCCCCCAAGACCCTCATCCGGTTCCCAAAGGACCAATCAGGGCTCAAGGGCCCCCAGACCCCCACAGGCCCACCCCCCGTCCTCACAGGTACCCCCCGCACACAAAGGGCCCCCCCGACCCCCAAAGACCCTCCCCCCGTACTCCAAGGGCCCCCCGGCTCCCCAACGACCAATCGGTCCTCAAGGGCCCCCTCAGACCCTCAAAGACCCTCCCCAGGCCCCCAAAGGCCCACCCCGGTCCCCAAAGGTCCCCCGGGCTCCCATTGGACCACCCCAGCCCTCGAGGGCCGCTGGATCCCCCAACGCTCTCCCCGGGCCCCTCCAAAGAGCCCCCTCTCCATTTTAACACTTTTTATGGCTTCATTATGTGATTTCAGAACAAGATCATTTGATCATGTCATTTCTTCGCACATTTTCCATCTTTAAACACAAATCCCTTAACTCACACCTATACTGTAATGATTTTTTGATAACTAAACACGACGAAATTATTTTCAAAATACATTACAGAGCAACTTCCTTTCTAAATGTTCATTCTAAACCCATTCTCCGACTTGAAGTACTTATCTTTTTCACCCACAGCTATACTCTACAGCTTTTTTGATACCTCAACAACAAGACATTCTTTTCAAATAACATTTCAGAGCAAGTTCCTTTCTTAATGTTCATACTAAACCCATTTTCAAACTTGAAGTAATTATCTTGTTCACCCACAGCTATACTCTACAGCTTTTTGGATAACTCAACACCAATAAATACTTTTCAAAGACCAGTTCAGAGCAACTTACTTTCTTAATGTCCTTACTAAACCCATTTTCCAACTTGGATTACTTATCTTTTTCACCCACAACTATACTCTACAGCTTTTTGGATACCTCAACACCAACAAATACTTTTCAAAGACCATTTGAGAGCAAATTACTTTCTTAATGTCCCTCCTAAACCCATTCTCCGACTTGAAGTACTTATCTTTTTCACCCACAACTATACTTTACAGCTTTTCGGATGTCTCAACACCAAGAAATACTTTTCAAAGACCATTTTAGAGCAAGTTGATTTCTTAATGTCCCTTCTAAACCCATTTTCCAACTTGAAGTACTTATCTTTTTCATCACAACTATACTTTACAGCTTTTTGGATACCTCAACACAAAGAAATACTTTTCAAATACAATTTCAGAGCAAGTTTATTTATTAATGTCAATATTAAACCCATTGTCCAACTTGAAGTGCTTATTTTTTTCACCACAACTATACCTTACAGCTTTTTGGATACCTCAACACAAAGAAATACTTTTCAAAGACCATTTCAGAGCAAGTTACTTTCTTAATGTCCCTTCTAAACCCATTCTCCGACTTGAAGTACTTATCTTTTTCACTCAAAACTATACTATACAGATTTTTGGATACATCAACGACAAGAAATACTTTTAAAAAACAATTTCAGAGCAAGTTAATTTCTTAATGTCCCTCCTAAACCCATTTTCCAACTGGAAGTACTTATCTTTTTCACCACAACTATACTTTAGTGCTTTTTGGATACCTCAACACCAAGAAATACTTTTCAACAACGATTTAAGAGCATTTTACTTTCTTAATGTCACTCCTAACCCCATTTTCCAACTTTAATTACTTATCTTTTTCATCAAAACTATACTTTACAGCTTTTTTGATACCTCAACACAAAGAAATACTTTTCAAAGACCATTTCAGAGCAAGTTACTTTCTTAATGTCACTCCTAAACCCATTCTCCGACTTCAAGTACTTATCTTTTTCACTCACAACTATACTCTACAGATTTTTGGATACCTCAACATCAAGAAATACTTTTCAAAGACCATTTCAGAGCAAATTACTTTCTTAATGTCACTCCTAAGCCCATTTTCCAACTTGAAGTACTTATCTTTTTCATCACAACTATACTCTACAGATTTTTGGATACCTCAACACAAAGAAATACTTTTCAAAGACCATTTCAGAGCAAATTACTTTCTTAATGTCCCTCCTAAACCCATTTTGCAACTTGAAGTACTTATCTTTTTCACCCACAACTAGACCTTACAGCTTTTTGGATACCTCAGCACCAAGAAATACTTTTCAAAGACCATTTCAGAGCAAGTTACTTTCTTAATGTCCCTTCTAAACCCATTTTACGACTTGAAGTACTTTTCTTTTTCACCACAACTATACTTTACAGCATTTTGGTTACCTCAACACTAAGAAATACTTTTCAAAGACCATTTCAGAGCAAGTTACTTTCTTAATGTCCCTCCTAAACCCATTTTCCGACTTGAAGTACTTATCTTTTTCACCACAACTATACTTTACACCATTTTGGTTACCTCAACACTAAGAAATACTTTTCAAAAGGCATTTCAGAGCAACTTCTTTTCTTAATGTCCCTCCTAAACCCATTTTCCAACTTGAAGTACTTATCTTTTTCACCCACTTTCTCAATGAAAAAGAAATTAGTTTTTAATCAGTTCTTTATTTCACAAAGACATAAAGAAATTTAAAGTTCAATTCTAATTTTTCGGTGGAATATAGAAAAAGTAATACCATACTTGTAAATCTTTTCACGGAAGATAAAAAGTTCTAGTTCAATTTTAAATTTTCTCAAGGAAGTGGAGAATAGATCAAGTTCTCTTCTGAACTTTACCAAAGAATACACTTTAATTCTAATTTCTCCAGAGAAAACAAAAATCTTCCACTTCAGTTCTTTATTTCACAAAGACATAAATAAATTTAACGTTCTATTCTAAATTTTTCGGTGGGAGATAGAAAAAGCAATACCATACTTGTGAAATATTTCCACGGAAGATAAAAAGTTCTAGTTCAATTTAAAATTTTCTCAACGAAGTCAAGGAAAGTTCAAGTTCTCTTCTGAATTTTCTCAATGAAAAAGAAATTAGTCATTGATCATTTCTATTTTTCCAAATAATATAAAAATTTTCCACTGTAGTTCAGATCTGTCTCGAAGAGATGAAAAATTTAAAATACTGTTCCAAATTCTCACAGAAGATAAAAAAGTTCAAGTTCTCTTCGGAATTTTATCAAAGAACACAATTCAATTCTAATTTCTCCAGAGAAAATAAAAATCTCCCACTTCAGTTCTTTATTTCACAAAGCCATAAATAAATTTAAAGTTCAATTCTAATTTTTTTCGTGAAAGATAAAAAAAGTAATACCATACTTGTGAATATTTTCACGGAAGATAAAAAGTTCTTGTTCAATTTTAAATTTTCTCAACGAAGTGAAGAAAAGTTCAAGTTCTCTATTGAATTTTACCAAAGAACACAATTCAATTCTAATTTACCTAGAGTAAAATAAAAATCTTCCACATAAGTTCTTTATTTCACAAAGACATAAAGAAATTTAAAGTTCAATTCTAATTTTTTCGGTGGCAGATAGAAAAAGTAATACCACACTTGTGAATATTTTCCCGGAAGATAAAAAGTTCCAGTTCTATTTAAAATTTTCTCAACGAAGTGAAGAAAAATTCAATTTCTCTTCTAAATTTTACCAAATAAAACAATTCAATACTAATTTCACAAGAGAAAATAAAAATCTTCCACTTCAGTTGTTTACTTCACAAAGACATAAAGAAATTTAAAGTTCAATTCTAAGTTTTTCGGTGGAAGATAGAAAAACTAATACCATACTTGTAAATATTTTCCCGGAAGATAAAAAGTTCTAGTTCAATTTAAAATTTTCTGAACGAAGTGAAGAAAAGTTCAAGTTCTCCTCTGAACTCTACCAAAGAACACACTACAATTCTAATTTCTCCAGAGAAAACAAAATCTTCCACTTCAGTTCTTTATTTTACAAAGACATAAAGAAATTTAAAGTTCAATTATAAATTTTTCGGTGAGAGATAGAAAAATTAATATCATACTTGTGAATACTTTCACAGAAGATAAATACCATACATGTGAATATTTTCCCGGAAGATAAAAAGTTCTAGTTCAATTTAAAATTTTCACAACGAAGTGAAGAAAAGTTCAAGTTCTCTTCTGAATTTTCTTAAAGAAGTGAAAAAAGTTAGCTCAATTCTGAATTTTACCAGTGAAAATGAAAAAAGCTCCCACTTCAGTTCTTAATTTCTCAAAGACATATAAGTTAGCTAGGCTAGCCTACGTACGCGCGCGTACGTAGGCTAACCTAGTCTAACCTAACTTAACCTGACCTAACTTAATCTAACCTAACCTAATCATACACCTAACTTTTTGCCTGTCTCTCACCTAACCTAAGCTAACCTAAGTGACGCGTACGTGGGCTAACCTAACCTAACTTAACCTAACCTAATCTAACCTAACTTAATCTAGCCTAACCTAACCTAACCATACTCGCCGGAAAAGGTTAGGTTAACTTATCATGAACGCTCATGACAAGTTAACCTAACCTAACTTAAACATGTAGAAATGTTTCTATTTATTTACTAATATTTATTTATACCTAACCTAACCTATTGTTTTGGAAGTTAGATGAACGAGTTTGAACGATTGTCTTTAATAATAGAACGAGTCCCTCATTTTCTAATTTAGAAATTTGAGGAGTAAATCCATAAGACAAAGGAGCTAAAATTTAATTTAAAATTAGAATAAAACTTTAAATTTTTCATCTCTTTGAGAAAAAACCTGAACTGAAATGGAACCTTTTTATTTTCTTGGCGAAAGTAGAAGAAAACTTTGATTTTTTTATTTCTTTGAGAAATTAAAAACTAAGGTGGAAGCTTTTTTTATTTTTACTGTTAAAATTCAGAATTAAGCTAACTTTTTTCACTTCTTTTAGAAAACTCAGAAGAGAACTTGAACATTTCTTCACTTCGTTGTGAAGATTTTAAATTCAACTATAACTTTTTATCTTCCGGGAAAATATTCACATGTATGGTATTTATCTTCTTTGAAAATATTCACAAGTATGGTATTAATTTTTCTATCTCTCACCGAAAAATTTAGAATTGAACTTTAAATTTCTTTATGTCTTTGTGAAATAAGGAACTGAAGTGGAAGATTTTTGTTTTCTCTGGGAAAATTAGAATTAAAGTGTGTTCGTTGGTAGAGTTCAGAGGAGAACTTGAACTTTTCTTCACTTCGTTGAGAATATTTTAAATTGAACTAGAAATTTTTTGATCTTCCGGGAAAATATTCACAAGTATGGTATTACTTTTTCTATCTTCCACCGAAAAATTTAGAATTGAACTTTAAATTTATTTATGTCTTTGTGAAATAAGGAACTTAAGTGGAAGATTTTAATTTACTATGGAGAAATTAGAATTGAATTTTGTTCTTTGGTAAAATTTAGAAGAGAACTTGAATTTTTCTTCACTTCGTTGAGAAAATTTTAAATTGAACTAGAACTTTTTATCTTCTGGGAAAATATTCACAAGTGTGGTATTATTTTTTCTATCTTC
>NW_028297500.1:0-14439 GCF_049724085.1 Artemia sp. Qi Xiang Cuo
AAAAGAATATTTCTACTTCCGTATTTTCTCCATCATAGCTTAATTTGAAACTAGCAAGCCCTGAGTGCTTCTGCTAACAAGTCTAAAAGAAGAAACGTTGGGCTTAATGATGTTATGTCTCCATTTTTGCCATTACGTATGCATAACAAATGACTAAGGGATATTTTTATAATGTTGGAAGATCGTTAATTAATTTTTAACTCACAATAAAAAGAGATATTTCTATTTCAATATTTTCATCCACATCATAGCTTGTGGTGAATTTGAAACTAGCAGCCTGAGTGCTTCTGCTAACAAGTCTTAAAATAAGAAATGTTGAGGCTTAATGATGTTATGTCTCAAATTTCGCTCAAATTTGACGCAATGCATAAACAAATGACTAAGGGATATTTTTTATAATGTTGGATTAGCGCTAATCAATTTTAATCGCAATAAAAGATATTTCTATTTCAATATTTTCATCCATCATAGCTTAATTTGAAACTAGCAGCCTGAGTGCTCTCTGCTAACAAGTCTCAAAATAAGAAGATGTTAGGCTTAAGGAATGTTATGTCTTAAAGTTCGCCATTACGTATGCATAAACAAATGACTAAGGGATATTTTTATAATGTTGGATTATCGTTAATCAATTTTAATCACAATAAAAAGATATTTCTATTTCAATATTTTCATCCATCATAGCTTAATTTGAAACTAGCAGCCTGAGTGCTTCTGCTAACAAGTCTAAAAGAAGAAATGTTAGGCTTAATGATGTTATGGCTCAAATTTCGCCATTACGTATGCATAAACAAATGACTAAGGGATATTTTTATAATGTTGGATTATCGTTAATTACTCTTAATCACAATAAAAAGATATTTCTATTTCAATATTTTCATCCATCATAGCTTAATTTGAAACTAGCAGCCTGAGTGCTTCTGCTAACAAGTCTAAAATAAGAAATGTTAGACTTAATGATGTTATGTCTTAAAGTTCGTTATTACGTATGCATAAACAAATGACTAAGGGATATTTTTATAATGTTGGATTATCGCTAATCAATTTTAATCACAATTAAAGATATTTCTATTTCAACATTTTCATCAATCATAGCTTAATTTGAAACTAGCAGCATGAGTGCTTCTGCTAACAAGTCTAAAAGAAGAAATGTTAGGCTTAATGATGTTATGTCTCAAATTTTGCCATTACGTATGCATAACAAATGACTAAGGGATATTTTTATAATGTTGGAATATCGTTAATCAATTTTAATCACAATAAAAAGATATTTCTATTTCAATATTTTCATCCATCATAGCTTAATTTGAAACTAGCAGCCTGAGTGCTTCTGCTACCAAGTCTAAAATAAGAAATGTTAGGCTTAATGATGTTATGTCTTAAAGTTCGCCATTACGTATACATAAACAAATGACTAAGGGATATTTTTATAATTTTGGATTATCGTTAATCAATTTTAATCACAATTAAAGATATTTCTATTTCAACATTTTAATCCATCATAGCTTAATTTGAAACTAGCAGCCTGAGTGCTTCTGCTAACAAGTCTAAAATAAGAAATGTTAGGCTTAATGATGTTATGTCTTAAAGTTCGCAATTACGTATACATAAACAAATGACTAAGGGATATTCTTATAATGTTGGATTATCGTTAATAAATTTTAATCACAATTAAAAGATATTTCTATTTCAATATTTTCATCCATCATAGCTTAATTTGAAACTAGCAGCCTGAGTGCTTCTGTTAACAAGTCTAAAATAAGAAATGTTAGGCTTAATGATGTTATGTCTTAAAGTTCGCTATTACGTATGCATAAACAAATGACTAAGGGATATTTTTATAATGTTGGATTATCGTTAATCAATTTTAATCACAATTAAAGATATTTCTATTTCAACATTTTCATCCATCATAGCTTAATTTGAAACTAGCAGCATGAGTGCTTCTGCTAACAAGTCTAAAATAAGAAATGTTAGGCATAATGATGTTATGTCTTAAAGTTCGCCATTACGTATACATAAACAAATGACTAAGGGATATTTTTATAATGTTGGATTATCGTTAATTAATTTTAATCACAATAAAAAGATATTTCTATTTCAATATTTTCATCCATCATAGCTTAATTTGAAACTAGCAGCCTGAGTGCTTCTGCTAACAAGTCTAAAATAAGAAATGTTAGGCTTAATGATGTTATGTCTTAAAGTTCGCCATTACGTATGCATAAACAAATGACTAAGGGATATTTTTCTAATGTTGGATTATCGTTAATCAATTTTAATCACAATTAAAGATATTTCTATTTCAATATTTTCATACATCATAGCTTAATTTGAAACTAGCAGCCTGAGTGCTTCTGCTAACAAGTCTAAAATAAGAAATGTTAGGATTAATGATGTTATGCCTTAAATTTCGCCATAACGTATGCATAAACAAATGACTAAGGGGTATTTTAATAATGTTGGATTATCGTTAATTAATTTTAATCACAGTAAAAAGATATTTCTATTTCAATATTTTCATCCATCATAGCTTAATTTGAAACTAGCAGCCTGAGTGCTTCTGCTAACAAGTCTAAAATAAGAAATGTTAGGCTTAATGATGTTATGGCTTAAATTTCGCCATTACGTATGCATAAACAAATGACTAAGGGATATTTTTATAATGTTGGATTATCGTTAATTAATTTTAATCACAATAAAAAGATATTTCTATTTCAATATTTTCATCCATCATAGCTTAATTTGAAACTAGCAGCCTGAGTGCTTCTGCTACCAAGTCTAAAATAAGAAATGTTAGGCTTAATGATGTTATGTCTTAAAGTTCGCCATTATGTATACATAAACAAATGACTAAGGGATATTTTTATAATGTTGGATTATCGTTAATGAATTTTAATCACAATTAAAGATATTTCTATTTCAATATTTTCATCCATCATAGCTTAATTTGAAACTAGCAGCCTGAGTGCTTCTGCTAACAAGTCTAAAATAAGAAATGTTAGGCTTAATGATGTTATGTCTTAAAGTTCGCCATTACGTATACATAAACAAATTCAATTCAATTCAAACTTTTTATTTCCCCCGAATACGAAGAGTAAAAAAGAAATAAATAAAAATAATAACCGCTGATCAACAGGCCATAAAATTATTTAAAACTATATAACAACAAATACGCAAAGGCCTTCAATCAAAATTACCACAAAAATTAACACTTCATTCTATAGATAATAAACTAACACTTCAAAAATTAACACTTCATTCGAAAATTAAATCAAATAAAATAAATTAAGCTTCGTGCGCAGCTCTATATAAATTATTAGAAAAAAAATTTAATTTGGATAAAAAATTCTTTTGCTTTTTCTCCAAAACATCAACAGGGTTTTTTATTTTATATACATTCATTAAAAAAGTATTTGATTCAGATTTAGAAAAGCGGCAAAGGAACTTAGCAAAATTAAAAAATGTGTTTTTTACGTGCGCAATATTACTAATTCTAAAAAACGGGAGCCGCGATGAAAAAACTAAAATTTGAGGCAAAGCGACTGTATTATATACCCGAGCCAGTGATTTCCGAGAAAGAAGATCGCGAAGACAAATTACTGCCCCGAAACTAGACGCTATTCTACTTTTAACTGCTTTAGAAATAGAAGCACGGCATAGAGCTAAAGCTGGTCCATAAGGCACACCAAGATATAAAAAAGATTCCAAAGGTTTTAAAATACTATCATAAATACGGACAGAAATTTCTGAATTAACGAGATCATTAGTCTTAGGACCAAGAATTAAAAACTGACACTTTTCAGGGCGAAAACGAAGTCCATGCTCACTAAAAACCTTTGCTAAAACATCTACATTTTGTTGAAGTGACTGAAGCGATCGAATCAAAAGGAGTAAATCATCTGCGTAAGCAATCCACGACAGACCTAACCTTTACCACAAATAAAAGTCAACTGAATTTGATCAAATAGCCCCGAAACAGTAATATTGAAAATCAAAGGAGAAATAATGCTTCCTTGTCTCAGCCCCCTACATAACTTAACATTATAATCACTAAACTGATTCTTGCACTTAATACGAATACGAGAGGAGCCATACCACTTTTTTAAAACCCAAACTACTGGTAGTGGGACATTATTCTTCAGAAGCGCAGTCATAGCCCAAGAATGGATAATTGAATCATACGCCGCCGCAAAATCTAACGCAAGTGTATAAACTCTATCCCATTGCTTACAAAAGGATATTATTCTTGAAAGGAGGGTATGAGCAACACCCATGCTTAGACCCTTACGGAACCCAATTTGATTCAGGCCTTGGTTACAAGACTCCAAATACTTTAATAGAACTAACTCAAAATCTTTGCTAATCTGGCACGAAACAGTAATCGGCCTGTAATCAGAACATCGATTCGTATTCCTTCCTTTTTTTGAAAGGGGTGAAGTGGTAGCACGAGAAAAGCTAGTTGGAAGAACTCCAGAAGAAAGAATAGTAGTAAAAAGAGTAGCGAGGAGAAGGATTGCTTTGGGGGATGCCCATTTTATATGGTTTGAATGTATACCATCATGATCAAAAGAATGCTTACTTTTTAGAGCATTAATTGCTACCGTTACATCTTCAACAGAAACAGATATTTTACTATTTGGGTGGGGCTTTGAAATTTCTTCCGATAATAGAGAGGCAAGCCGTGATTCAGCTGCCGCATTACCGGATGAAAAAACATGATCATAATGAGTTATCCAGTCATCTAGTTTCAGAGAACTATTAGAATCTGATGAACAATTATTATTACGACGTCTAGAATTAACCAAACTCCAAAGCTCATTCTTATCACTAAGGGATATCACTAAATGACTAAGGGATATTCTTATAATGTTGGATTATCGTTAATTAATTTTAATCACAATTAAAAGATATTTCTATTTCAATATTTTCATCCATCATAGCTTAATTTGAAACTAGCAGCCTGAGTGCTTCTCTTAACAAGTCTAAAATAAGAAATGTTAGGCATAATGATGTTATGTCTTAAAGTTTGCTATTATGTATGCATAAACAAATGACTAAGGGATATTATTATAATGTTGGATTATCGTTAATAAATTTTAATCACAATAAAAAGATATTTCTATTTCAATATTTTCATCCATCATAGCTTAATTTGAAACTAGCAGCCTGAGTGCTTCTCCTAACAAGTCTAAAATAAGAAATGTTAAGCTTAATGATGTTATGTCTTAAAGTTCGCCATTGCGTATGCATAAACAAATGACTAAGGGATATTTTTATAATGTTGGATTATCGTTAATCAATTTTAATCACAATTAAAGATATTTCTATTTCAACATTTTAATCCATCATAGCTTAATTTGAAACTAGCAGCCTGAATGCTTCTGCTAACAAGTCTACAATAAGAAATGTTAGGCTTAATGATGTTATGTCTTAAAGTTTGCCATTACGTATACATAAACAAATGACTAAGGGATATTCCTATAATGTTGGATTATCGTTAATTAATTTTAATCACAATTAAAAAATATTTCTATTTAAATATTTTCATCCATCATAGCTTAATTTGAAACTAGCAGCCTGAGGGCTTCTGCTAACAAGTCTAAAATAAGAAATGTTAGGCTTAATGATGTTATGTCTTAAAGTTCGCCATTACGTATGCATAAACAAATGACTAAGGGATATTTTTATAATGTTGGATTATCGCTAATCAATTTTAATCACAATTAAATATATTTCTATTTCAAAATTTTCATCCATCATAGCTTAATTTGAAACTAGCAGCCTGAGTGCTTCTGCTAACAAGTCTAAAATAAGAAATGTTAGGCTTAATGATGTTATGTCTTAAAGTTCGCCATTACGTATACATAAACAAATGACTAAGGGATATTCCTATAATGTTGGATTATCGTTAATTAATTTTAATCACAATAAAAAAATATTTCTATTTCAATATTTTCATCCATCATAGCTTAATTTGAAACTAGCAGCCTGAGTGCTTCTGATAACAAGTCTAAAATAAGAAATGTTAGGCTTAATGATGTTATGTCTTAAAGTTCGCCATTACGTATGCATAAACAAATGACTAAGGGATATTTTTATAATGTTGGATTATCGTTAATTAATTTTAATCACAATAAAAAGATATTTCTGTTTCCATATTTTCATCCATCATAGCTTAATTTGAAACTAGCAGCCTGAGTGCTTCTGCTAACAAGTCTAAAATAAGAAATGTTAGGCTTAATGATGTTATGTCTTAAAGTTCGTCATTACGTATGCATAAACAAATGACTAAGGGATATTTTTATAATGTTGGATTATCGCTAATCAATTTTAATCACAATTAAAGATATTTCTATTTCAATATTTTCATCAATCATAGCTTAATTTGAAACTAGCAGCCTGAGTGCTTCTGCTAACAAGTCTAAAATAAGAAATGTTAGGCTTAATGATGTTATGTCTTAAAGTTCGCCATTACGTATACATAAACAAATGAATAAGGGATATTCTTATAATGTTGGATTATCGTTAATTAATTTTAATCACAATAAAAAGATATTTCTATTTCAATATTTTCATCCATCATAGCTTAATTTGAAACTAGCAGCCTGAGTGCTTCTGCCAACAAGTCTAGAATAAGAAATGTTAGGCTTAATGATGTTATGTCTTAAAGTTCGCTATTACGTATGCATAAACAAATGACTAAGGGATATTTTTATAATGTTGGATTATCGTTAATCAATTTTAATCACAATTAAAGATATTTCTATTTCAACATTTTAATCCATCATAGCTTAATTTGAAACTAGCAGCATGAGTGCTTCTGCTAACAAGTCTAAAATAAGAAATGTTAGGCATAATGATGTTATGTCTTAAAGTTCGCCATTACGTATGCATAAACAAATGACTAAGGGATATTGTTATAATGTTGGATTATCGTTAATTAATTTTAATCACAATAAAAAGATATTTCTATTTCAATATTTTCATCCATCATAGCTTAATTTGAAACTAGCAGCCTGAGTGCTTCTGCTAACAAGTCTAAAATAAGAAATGTTAGGCTTAATGATGTTATGTCTTAAAGTTCGCCATTACGTATGCATAAACAAATGACTAAGGGATATTTTTATAATGTTGGATTATCGCTAATCAATTTTAATCACAATTAAAGATATTTTTATTTCGAAATTTTCATCCATCATAGCTTAATTTGAAACTAGCAGCCTGAATGCTTCTGCTAACAAGTCTAAAATAAGAAATGTTAGGCTTAATGATCTTATGTCTTAAAGTTTGCCATTACGTATACATAAACAAATGACTAAGGGATATTCTTATAATGTTGGATTATCGTTAATTAATTTTAATCACAGTAAAAAGATATTTCTATTTCAATATTTTCATCCATCATAGCTTAATTTGAAACTAGCAGCCTGAGTGCTTCTGTTAACAAGTCTAAAATAAGAAATGTTAGTCTTAATGATGTTATGGCTCAAATTTCGCCATTAAGTATGAATAAACAAATGACTAAGGGATATTTTTATAATGTTGGATTATCGTTAATAAATTTTAATCACAATAAAAAGATATTTCTATTTCAATATTTTCATCCATCATAGCTTAATTTGAAACTAGCAGCCTGAGTGCTTCTGCTAACAAGTCTAAAATAAGAAATGTTAGGCTTAATGATTTTATGTCTTAAATTTCGCCATTACGTATACATAAACAAATGACTAAGGGATATTTTTATAATGTTGGATTATTGTTAATCAATTTTAATCACAATATAAAGATATTTTTATTTCGACATTTTCATCCATAATATCTTAATTTGAAACTAGCAGCCTGATAGCTTCTGTTAACAAGTCTAAAATAGGAAATGTTAGGCTTAATGATCTTATGTCTTATATTTCGTTATTACGTATGCATAAACAAATGACTAAGGGATATTTTTATAGTGTTGGATTATCGTTAATTAATTTTAATCAAAATAAAAAGATATTTCTTTTTCAATATTTTCATCCATCATAGCTTAATTTGAAACTAGCAGCTTGAGCGCTTCTGCTAACAAGTCTAAAATAAGAAATGTTAGGCTTAATGATGTTATGTCTTAAAGTTCGGCATTACGTATGCATAAACAAATGACTAAGGGATATTTTTCTAATGTTGGATTATCGTTAATCAATTTTAATCACAATAAAAAGATATTTCTATTTCAACATTTTCATCCATCATAGCTTAATTTGAAACTAGCAGCCTGAGAGCTTCTGATAACAAGTCTAAAATAAGAAATGTTAGGCTTAATGATCTTATGTCTTAAAGTTCGCTATTACGTATGCATAAACAAATGACTAAGGGATATTTTTATAGTGTTGGATTATCGTTAATTAATTTTAATCACAATAAAAAGATATTTCTATTTCAACATTTTCATCCATCACAGCCTAATTTGAAACTAGCAGCCTGAGAGCTTCTGCTAACAAGTCTAAAATAAGAAATGTTAGGCTTAATGACTTTATGTCTTAAAGTTCGCCATTACGTATGCATAAACAAATCACTAAGGGATATTTTTATAATGTTGGATTATCGTTAATCAATTTTAATCACAATAAAAAGATATTTCTATTTCAATATTTACATCCATCATAGCTTAATTTGAAACTAGCAGTCTGAGTGCTTCTGCTAACAAGTCTAAAATAAGAAATATTAGGCTTAATGATGTTATGTCTTAAAGTTCGCCATTACGTATGCATAAACAAATGACTAAGGGATATTTTTATGATGTTGGATTATCGTTAATTAATTTTAACCACAATAAAAAGATATTTCTATTTCAACATTTTCATCCATCATAGTTTAATTTGAAACTAGCAGCCTGAGTGCTTCTGCTAACAAGTCTAAAATAGGAAATGTTAGGCTTAATGATGTTATGTCTTAAAGTTCGCCATTACGTATGCATAAACAAATGACTAAGGGATATTTTTATAATGTGGGATTATCGTTAATTAATTTTAATCACAATAAAAAGATATTTCTATTTCAATATTTTCATCCATCATAGCTTAATTTGAAACTAGCAGCCTGAGTGCTTCTGCTAACAAGTCTAAAATAAGAAATGTTAGGCTTAATGATGTTATGTCTTAAAGTTTGCCATTACGTATGCATAAACAAATGACTAAGGGACATTCCCGAAGATTGGCGGAAGGGTGTCATTATCCCTTTGTGGAAGAGGAAAGGCTCTAGAAGCGACTGCTCGAACTACCGTGGAATAACCCTACCGTCTGTCCCGGAAAAACTTTTCTTAATGGTCCTGCTAGATCGATTTCGAAATATCATTGGTAAAATCCGGTGACCGGAGCAAGCTGATTTCATGTCGGACCGTTCAACCATCGAGTAGAATTTTACGATCCGACAAATCATAGAAAAAGCCACGGAGCTCCAACACACAGCTTTTATTACCTTTGTCAACGTCCGTGCTGCTTTTGACTCAGTGGACCAAGACGCTCTTTGGCGGACTCTAGAATCAAAAGGCCTCCCTGAGAAATAATGCAGACTTTTCAAAGCTCTACATCATGGGATAGAGAGTTTTGTTCAAGTGAACGGCCGGTGCAGCCCGTTCTTCCAAATCACGACAGGAGTGCGCCAAGGATGTGCAGTGGCCCCAGAGCTCTTCAATGTCATTATAGACTACGTAATGACAAGGACTACTTCACATCTCAGCTTTGGACTCAAGTTTGGAGATCGTGTCATTACAGATGCTGATTTTGCCAATGACTTGGCGATTCTGGTGGACTCCATGGAGCAGTTGCTGGAAGCGCTTTGACTCCTACGAGAAGATGCTGCAAAAGTAGAACTGCAGATAAACTGGACTAAAACGAAAATTATGGCCATAGACCCATTCTCCCCTGCTGCCAATCCTTCAGTTAGCCTGGATAGCACCACTAGTATCGAAGTTGTCGAAAGGTTCACCTACCTGGGCTCTATAATTTCTTCAGATGGCTCGCTTCTTTCTGAACTACAAGCGAGAATATCCAAAGCGTCTTCTGCCATGGGCAGACTGAACCGTCACCTCTGGCGAAAACCAACCATCAGTCGTACAACGAAGCTGCGGATTTTCAACGCCCTCGTCGGCTCTGTTATGCTCTATGGAGCTGAAACGTGGCAAGCTTCAGCCGCAACCCTCAAGGCGATTGATGTCTTTCAGTCGAAGAGCCTGAGGAGGATCGAAGGTCTACGATGGCTCGACTTCGTCAGCAATGAGAAGCTGCTGCAGCTCACCAAGCAGTCTTGGTTTTCGACCCAAGCAGCCGAGCGAACATTCCGATGGTTCGGACACCTACTTCGAATGCCTCCACACATACCTGCGAAAACGATCCACGACTTCGACCTTGTCAAAGCCGGTCGGAAGCAACCTCGCGGCCGACCGAAAAAACGATGGTCTGACAGCCTGTCCGAGTTCCTGACGATGGCAAATATCAGGTTGAGTGATGTGCAAACGCTTGCCATGGACCGAAGTGGATGGAGGAGGCAGACGTCACTCTCTACGCCGAGCAGCGCCCGGCAGGAGACATAAGTCAAAGTAAGTCAAGTAAGTCAAGTTGGAGTATCATAAATTAATTTTAAACACAGTAAAAAGATGTTTCATTTCCAATATTTTCATCTATCATAGCTTAATTTAAAACTATCTGTGTGATTGCTTCTGGTGATAAGTCTAAAAATACTGGAAATGTTAAGCTTGAAGTTGTTTATTGGTTAAAGTTCGCTATTACATATTTTTGTGGTGTTGAAGTATCAAAAATTAATTACAATCACAGTAAAAAGCTATTTCTGTTTCATTATTTTCATCCATCATAGCTAAATTTGAAACTATCAGTCTGATTGTTTCTGCTAACAATGCTGAAAAATATAATGGAATGCTAGGCTTACTGATGTTTATGTCTTAAAGTTTGCCATTACGTATGTATTAGCAAATGACTAAGGATATTTTTATAGTGTTGGAGTATCATAAATTAATTTTAATAATAGTAAAAATATATTTCTGTTTCAATATTTTCATCTATCATAGCTTAATTTGAAACTAGCAGTGGGATTACTTCTGGTGACAGACCTAATAATAAAGGTAATGCTAAGCTTAATGATGTTTATTGCTTAAAGTTCACTATCACACTAGTAGAGTAGGAACTACCATTTCTGAGCCTTTATGTTCCTTCTGGTTTTTCTGGTAGGTAATTCTATTCTACAGGGGCATTACACCCTTTCTTTGCCAGGGGATTTACGCAATTTCAAAGTTCAATGTCTTTTTTTTAGTGATAAACCAAAACCAGCACCTCTTGTTTCGTTGTTATGCAATTATTTTTTTGTATATATTCAGGTTTCAAATTAGATTGTTCAACAGTTTTGAATAGTTTATTCAACATAACACTACTGACATTTTTTTTGTAAACATTTACATAGAAAATGGATAATTCTAAGCAATTTCTGGTGAGTAAAAATTTTCTCATTATTATAATAAAAAGAAATTGTCTTGTCATTAAGTTAAGGAAGAAATTCTTTCCTTACACTGTGTGGTTACCTCTTTTAAAAAGTTTTGACTATTTAAGACAGACACTAGAACTAAGGGTACTTATGCACTTAGAAGCCTATTGTTCAGGAGCTGAAACCTCTACATAGTTCTCTTATAGGCTGAAATTTACGGTGCGATTTTTTATCAAGATCAGTGGGCCTTTTTAGAGTTTCGGTTACTATTAGCCTGATTTGTTCCTTACTTATGGTTCGTTACCATGTACTGTTGGAAAATGTATTTCAGTGATATTTTAGATCATAGTAGCCTAATGGTACTTTTAGTCTTTAGAAGAAGAACCAAAACAATTTAGAATCTATGCTGCTTACCTTAGTTTAAGAGCTGAAAATCATTCTAAAAAAAAAAATCTAAATTTGTAACAATGAGTATTTTATTTTGATAATAAAGGAAAATATAAATATTTATTTAATTGAAAAAAAAAAATTCCAGCTCCCCCTATTTTAACACCAGTTTTTTAATGGAAAAAATAGGCACATATTGCACCCCTGTTTAAATCAGAATAATCCGTGGATTCTTAATCTTTATGACCCAAGGACCAAAATGGACCCATTCCCCCTGCCGATTTTTTAGCAGAAAGATAAGCATCTTGCAAATTTTTTGAAGAAGAATGATTATCTTTAGATATGTCAGTTTGTGTTATAATAAAATTTTGATTCTTTTAATGTATTAATTTTTACAAAATTTTCATTTTTAGAGTTTCGGTTACTATTAACTTGATTTGTTCCTAACTTATATTTCGTTACCATGAACTGCTGGAAAATGTATTTCAGTGATATTTTAGATCATAGTAGCCTAATGATGCTTTTAGTCTTTAGAAGAAGAACCAAAAAAATTTAGAATCTATGCTGCTTACCTTAGTTTAAGAGCTGAAAATCATTCTAAAAAAAAATCTAAATTTGTAACAATGAGTATTTTATTTTGATAAGAAAGGAAAATACAAATATTTATTTAATTGAAAAAAAAAAAAATTCCAGCTCCCCCTATTTTAACACCAGTTTTTTAATGCAAAAAATAGGCACATATTGCACCCCTGTTTAAATAAGAATAATCCGTGGATTCTTAATCTTTATGACCCAAGGACCAAAATGGACCCATTCCCCCTGCCGCTTTTTTAGCAGAAAGATAAGCATCTTGCAACTTTTTTGAAGAAGAAGGGTTAGCTTTCGATCGGTAATTTGGGGTTAGAATAAAATATTGATTCTTTTAATGTATTAATTGTTACAAAAGCTTCCTTTTTAGAGTTTCGGTTACTATTAACCTGATTTGTTCCTTACTTATAGTTCGTTACCATGTACTGCTGGAAAATGTATTTCAGTGATATTTTAGATCACAGTAGCCTAATGATGCTTTTAGTCTTTAGGAGAAGAACCAAAACAATTTAGAATCTATGCTGCTTACCTTAGTTTAAGAGCTGAAAATCATTCTAAAAAAAAATCTAAATTTGTGACAATGAGTATTTTATTTTTATAAGAAAGGAAAATGCAAATATTTATTTAATTGAAAAAAAAAATGTTTTAAACTACTTTATATGCCTAAAATAAACTGAATTATTTTCCAAACCCATAATGCACATTTGTTGAATGATAAATTTTTACATTTTTTTTCAAGGAAGCGGATACGTGCAATAACCCCCTTCTGAAAAGAAAGCAAAATATAGCTAACCTATACTAGTTGAAGATACAAGGGCACCAGTTATCAAAGAAGATTGTAGAATTGTACGTGATCTGGACCAGCCTAGGGCCGCAAATATTTTAATGACAGGGCCCTCTGACCCCGGTGTAAGTTCCATGTAAGCTGGAAGAAACATGAAGAGAGGCTGGACTGCTTCATATAATAACTCAGCAGATCAAGCCATACCAGAGACTTCTGATGTGCAGCCAGAACTTGTAAATGTATATATTTTTTCCTTAGACAAAATTTTCTCAGGCACATAGATTTTGATGAGTTAAAAAGAAAATTTTTTTCTAAACTTTTTCATTTTCTTTCATAAACCAAATTAGCGATATATATAAATGAATGATTACAACGCATTTATATAAAAAAAAAACTTACCTTGTAAATTATAAAAAATACAAATTATAATGCAATAATTCAAATATTCCTTCTAAACAAAAACTAACTATTTGAAAAAAAAAACAAAAACAAAAACTATCTATTCACTGTTTCTCAAACTGTCGTATATTTTGTACTAAACCGTCATGCACATCCGGGCTCTTATCAAATTATTCCCATCGCTACAGTCTGAATTTTAATCCGCTTAGTGAGGTTCTTGAAACAGGATATGTATTTGCGATAAGAAGGGTCTTTTTGATAATCTCCAATTATGTCTTTCACATGTGAAGAAAACATTATTTTGAATGAACTCAAGCAGTTATTTTCGTTTTAAAAAGATGCATTTGAGAAAAGAATTTAAGCCTGTTCTATTTGAACAGCACTGTGAAGTCCAATACCCTCAACTCGAAAGGGTATCGATCCTCCTACCTCGAAGGAAGCTCCTGGTTCCCAAGGGTCCTCCCCCGGGAGGGCTGTGGGGGGCACTGCATGAAGCGCCGCGGGGATGCGCCGCGGGGATGCGCCGCGAAAAAAAATTGCTTGATAAAAAAGAAAAAAAGAAAAGTGTGTTATAATTGTGATAAGACTTTCGTCAAAAAAAAAAAACTTAATCCATTCATTTTCTAGTTTCAGGGGGAAGCTGTGAAAACTTCTGCCTTCCCTGGTCCAGGACTTCAAAGTATTATTGGTATTTGCCCCCTCTCGCCAGATGTTAGTGAAGGTATGTTATTTGATATCCCCCTGGATTTTCAATTTACAGCTGAAGAAATGGACAGTCTTATTCAAATTGTTGGCCCTAATTTTTCCGGGGA
>NW_028297501.1:0-14434 GCF_049724085.1 Artemia sp. Qi Xiang Cuo
CCTAGACTCGTACTTTTCATTTTTTGACAATTAAGTGGTGCAGCCAGATTAAACAGAGCTGCACAATCTAGATTCAGTAATTAATAAAGGTTGAATATTCAAAAACCATCTAAAAAACCGGTTGGACGAAAGGCATGAATAACGTCTACTCTCTTGTGAGCATTGGAAACTACTACTCTGATTCTACAAAGAAGAAGTACTTGATTCAGGTACGGTGCCAGCTGTGTTGTATCACATGATTATTTTCAGGTTGGCGATTGACTTAAAGTTAGGGACACCTACCAATTATTTAAACTAAGATAATTCCTCTGAAATGTTTAAACTTCTTATTATGCGGGCTCAGTATATCTTCATGGAGAAGAAAACTATCTTTCTGCCAAAGAAATAGATTGATCTAAGGTCTAGGGAATAAATGGGGTGTTTGTTAGATTTTAAAATATTTCGTTTCCTTCAGTTACAATATTAATATTTTTCCAAACAGTGAAGAATTTTTTTTTTCTGGAAGTTCTCCTACTTCAAAATTCTTGCCCCACCCTCTAAAAATTAGTAAAATGTAAACACAGCTTCAAAAAATGGACTGGTAAATACTATTCACATCCCTCTTCTGAAATGTACAGGGATCACGACAGTTCTGCAGGAAAAGGTTTTTGCTGTGCAAAAATCATGGCATTTGGGCCCGATATTTCTTTTTTTATTTCCCTTCCCCCCCTCTCTCTCTCTCTCTCTCTCTCGGAGTATACCAGGTGCTTGAATCTTATTTTCTCGTGCAGCTACGTAATTCACTTTTGCTGAGCTTCTATACCAGCCTTTCATTTGTTTGTACGCTTTATGATGATTAAATAAAACAAACAAGTTTTTTTTAACTGAAAGTAAGGAGCGACATTAAAACTTAAAACGAACAGAAAGTATTCCGTATATGAAAGGGGCTGTCCCTCCTCAACGCCTCGCTCTTTACGCTAAAGTTTTTCATTATTTAAAAGAAATAGAGTTGTGAGAAAGTCAAACTTAAGTGTAGAGAGCAAGGCGATGAGGAGGGGATAGCCCCTTTCATATACGGAATAATTTCTGTTCGTTTTAAGTTTTAATGTCGCTCCTTACTTTCAGTTAAAAAAAAACTTGTTTTTTTAATTTAATTTTTGAACGTTTTTGAATAAATGCAGGTTTTGATCTTGGCTCACCGTACATGAATAATTAAAACAAAATTTTCATATTAATTTACTTTTATTTGGTTAAATGGCTTTCTCTAAACTTGTTTAATTTTATTTATGAACGTTTTTATTAGTAATAAATATACGTAACTTACGAATTAACTTACGTAACGAACTTCTATATTCATATATTTTTAATACGTATGTTAGGGGGTTCACCCCCTAACATACGTAACATACACCCCCATAACAAGGTATACAATACCTTGCTCTTCAAGCGAAAGTTCGAATTTTGTTCCAGTTCTTTAAAAATGACTGCTTAATCACAAAGGCCGTTAATTAGAATAAATAGCTCTTATTAAAGTACTAAAAAATCTTTGGCTTAAAGAGCAAGGTATTGACTAGGGGGTGAGCCCAATCATATATGTAATATTTTCTGTTCGTTTAAAGTTTTGATGTTGCTGATGTTGCAGTTGAAAAACTTGTTTTTTATATTTAATTTCTTATCTTTTTTTAAATAATGCTGGGAAGTCCGGCGTCCCCTTCATAGCAATGTCCCTTCCCCCATGAAAACTTCCTTCATGGAAAGATCCTCCCATATAACCCCCGACCCCCCCCCCCACTACCAGGAAAAATCTCCCCTGAAAACATCTGTATACTTCCCAATGACCAATACTACATGTTAACATTGGTTAAAGGTCATAACTTTAAGCCCTTCTACTGAGAACATGGGGGGATTAAGTCATCCTAAAAGACACATTTAGAATATTTTCGAACATGCTTAATAAAATTGATATCTCGGAATGTGGATAGTTTTACTGTGGTAAAACATTGAGAATGAGAGGGGGCCTAGTTGCCTTCCATTTTTTTGGTCACTTAAAAGGGCACTATAACTTTTAATTTCCATTCCAATGAGCCCTCCCACAATATTCTACGACCACTGGGTCGATACAATCACCCCTGGGGAAAAAAAAACAAAAAAAAAACAAATAATTACGCACCCGTGATCTTTCTTCTGGCAAAAAATGCAAAATGCCACATTTTTGTAGATAGGAGCTTGAAACCTCTAAAGTAGGGTTCTCTGATACGCGGAATATGATGGTGAGATTTTCATTAAGGTTCTATAACTTTTAGGGGGTCTTTCCCTCTTTTTTCGAAAATCGGCGAAATTTTTTTCAGGCGCGTAACTTTTGATGGGTAGGATTTAACTTGATGAAACTTATATATTTGAAATGAGCATTAAAATCTGATTCTTTTGATGTATCTATTTGTATCAAAATACCGTTTTCTAGAGTTTCGGTTACCATTGACCTGGGTCGCTCCTTACTTACAGTTTGTTACCACGAACTGTTTGATAGCTCTCTCCGAATTTGCTCTTGATGACAAAGCTTGATTCCTTACTCATTAGTTTAAGCCTGAAATTTATCCTATAGAAATAAATACTTCATTGCTTTATTTAAAACTTTTGAATGATGTTTGTACATTTCAGATGTTCTGTTCAAAAGTGTGGAACGGCTGGGACTGAAAGGGTTTTTATCTCAGTATCAGAATGTTATTTCTGATGTGAGTATTTTCTAGATCATCTTCCAAATTAGATTATACCCCTGCCCCCTTCTTTGTCTCTTTGTCTTTTTCTCTTTCTTTCTCTCTCTCTCTTTCCTTTTTCTCTTTCTCTCTCTTTGTCACTCTCTCCCCTTTTCTCTCTCTCCTTTGCTCTTTGAGCTTGAAAAATATGAAAAGATATAAGATATAGGGAGCTAGGGATAGATAATGAAAAATGGTCAAACTTGTTGAAAAACATAAGCCGAAGGTGCGTTTGCGGGGAGGGGAGGTTCTAGGTATGTGTCTAATTTTGATGTTGAATTCAAAGCTCTAGCCCTTGACAAAAAAGGTCTTAGACGCGGAGTGATAGATTATATGCTTATTCTTGACCTGTACTTGCAGATTCCTGTTTAAAAGTGCTAGGCGAAATGCATCTATAATCTTATTTAATTTTATACACACCGGTAGAGGTTATCGACTCTCCTTCCCTCAAGAAGGGCTATAAAATCCCTTCTTTGAGAATATTCTGGGCAAAAATGAGTAAAAGTGAGACAAAATATGTGTGAAAAATTTTTTGACGATTATAGACTTATTTTTTTAATATTTTATAAATTTCTCTCTTGAATTTTAAATGTGTACATTTAAGTAACGAGCTAAGGGCAAAACAATATTTGGATTGGAAATCGGCCTCCTTCAAGGAGTTATGCTTGGTTTGCAATTTTTGGAATGATGTGGAGCTATGCAAATTTCTGCTCGTTTTGAGCTTGACTCGGTTATTTATTGTAATTTCTGTTCGTTTTGGGTTTCATTTATTTATCGATGCTGATGTGTGGTAGCGACACGCTTGTTAGATTATTTGAGTCCCCCCCCCCTCATACCCACCATTTCCCTAAACACTCATCTAACGTCAGATTCAACAAAACGTTTTGTAATTAGGTTCAATAGATTGTCAAATAAAAATATTTTTTTGTCACTTTTGTACCCAAAACTTACTTCTGAGTGGCCTCCTCTGAAGAAATTATTAAAAAATTCAAAAAAAAACTTTTGAACTACTTATTTATTATTCCTAACAGCACTCCACTTAACTTTACCTCAATCTTCTGCCGCCCTCCCCCGCAAGTATGAAAATATACAGGCCTAACCAGAATTAATCCTTCTTATTTTCAATGAATTTTCCATGCTTGATTTTTTCTTTAAGTTTATTCAACGACTAAGGAGGAAAGCCTACGTAAATTTAGCAACAAAGAAACTCATGGATAATATTTAACTTGAGCTATATATTTGCAAATTAAGAGAGAGGTTAAGTATATGGAGGCAGTTTTAGGAACGATATGAATAAAATAAAAAATAACTTAAAAGAAGTTTTGGATTTTTCCAATTAGCCTACATAATGGCTATTAATTAATAAACATGTCTAGAGAACAATTCTTTCTCCATAGTATGCAGAAGATATAAAATAAAAATGAACTCACGGTATCCGTTTTAATTTTTTCAAAGGTTTCGATAACTGTAACTATTCTGTATAACTGTATATAGAAATTTCGAGGGGACGTTAAGACACATCAAAATACACTAATTAGAACTAGATGAAGAATTGGCTATACAAACACTCCCAGAAATTGTCTCAAACTGAAAATGCTAAAATAATTATAATTACTGCCATACTTAGGATTTGGTTAAAATACATACTCTGTGATAGATACAAAATTGATTTGGCACACAAAACCCGATTAAGGTCAAATCCAAACAGTCCTGATCTCTCTGAGTCAGCAAATGAAATAGTCTAACCATTCTTATTGAAGCTATTTTTTCAATCCATTCATTGTTGTGTTAATCGCTGTCCATAAGTAATGCAATCTGTCCATTGTTCATATATAAGGTTTTTATCAAAGAGGTAATCGTATAGACTTTGAAAAAGCCTCATTCGATTTAAATCAAAAGTTCTAGCTCCGTTTTTTAAAGTCAAGAATAATCGGACAGTAAGCAACCACCCCTCCCATTCTACAAAAACTTGAAAATTTTTCCAATCAAAGACGAACAAAATTAATTTAAAAAAAACTTTCCGAAAAATAAGTTTTTCAAAGAAAATTAAAGGCCATTTTAAACTTAAGCTCAGCATATACAAATACCTGTTAAAATTCAAAATCAAAACGACCAGAAATTACTATTAAAGAATAAATGAAACCTAAAACGAAAAAAAATTAAATAAACAATCATAGCAAAAAACATACAACAATTAATAAATATAAATGAATAAATAGTTCTTAAAGTGATTAATGCTTAGATTGAATATGAAAATCAAGCTTAAAACGAAAAGAAATATTTTGCTTTTAAAGTATAAATGAAACTTAAAACGAACAGAAATTAAATAACCAATCAATGCGAACAAATATACAATAGATATTAATGTAAATGAGTTAATTAATCTTAAAACGAGTGAAACTTAAATTGAATATGCAAATCAAACTTGAATCGAATAAAAATAACTACAAACAAGTTTGGGTATCGCCTCACTGCAAAAGCCTAAAACCTAATACGTCATTGGCGCTTTACTGAAAACGAGTCATATTGCATATTTTTTTTTTTATACTTAATGTTGAAAATAAATATTAAAATTACAGTAAAATTTTGAACTGATGAGCTTTCAGCAATTAATATCATTATACATCAAATATTCAGTTTAATTTATTAGTTCTTTTCAAGATTGTTCAAGTGAAATACAGTTTTACTACAAACAAAATTAGGATACTGCACCCTTCTTTAACTGTAAAAACCTAAGGCCTGCTCCGTCATTGGCGCTTCACTGAAAACGAAATATATTACAAATTTATTCTTTTCCAGTTCTTACAGCATTGAAAATGAAAATAAAAATTACAGTGGAAACAAAATCTTGAACTGATGGATCTTTGAACAATTAATATCATTATATATCTAATATTCCATTTGATTTTATTTATACTTACCAAGACTGTTCAAGACTCATATAGTTTTATGTTTTTTGAGGAGTAGACCCCCCCCACAGCCCTCACGGCAAGGGTTGTAAGTAATGCCTTGGGGGCATATAAGGTTTTTATAGAAAGCTTTGTCGTAGAAACTTCAAAAAAGGACTCATTTGATTGGAAATTGAAATGGCTAGTACCATCTTTAATAGTCGAAGGTGATTGAAGGGAAACTAACCACCCTCTTACGCCCCCCTTTTTCCCAAACACATCCAATCAAAATTTTGAGATAGCCATTTTGTTCAACGTACTTGAAAATTCAAGTCTTTAAGGATAACAACCCCCCACAGCCCTCAGGGCAAGGTTTGTAAGTTATGCCCTGGGGCATATAAGGTTCTTATAGAAAGCGTTGTCGTAGAAACTTCAAAAAGGGTTCATTCGATTGGAAATTTAAGTGGCTAATTCCTGTTTTAATAGTCGAAAGTGATTGGAAGGCAACTAACACCTCTTCCACGTCCACTATTTCCCCAAACACATCCAATCAAAATTTTTATATAGCCATTTTTTTAAACGTAGTTGAAAGTTCTGGAAATTGTATGTTTGGGCACTCCCCCCACAGTCTTCAGGGCAAGGTTTATAAGTTATGCCCTGGTGGCATATATGGTTCTTATGGAAGGAATGATCGTATAAACATCAAAGAGGGCTCATTTGATTGAAACTTGAAAGTTCTAACTCACTTTTTAAGCGTCAAAAGATATCGGAGGGTAACCAGCTTCCGCCCCCCCCCCTCAAAAAACCCTCTATTTGCAAATGCACCCGATAAAGATTTTGAGATAGCTATTTTGTTAAAAATAGTTCAAAGATCATGTAACAAAAATTCCAGTGTCGACACAACCCCCCAGGGCCCGGGGGCAGGCGTTGTAAGTCATGCCCTAGGGACATATATGGGTCTTCTGGGAGGGATTCTCGTATTAACTTCCAAGAGGGCTAATTTGATTGGAAATTTAAAGTTCTAGTTTAATATTTAATAGTCAAAAGATATTGGAGGCACCTAGCCCCCCCCCTCCACGCCCTTTTTTCTTCAAACCTATCCGACAAGAGCTTTGAGATAGCCTTTTTTAAAAATAGTTCAAAGACCATTTAACGAAAACTCCGGGGTCGACACAGTCCCCCAGGGCCCGACGGTAGGTGGTGTAAGTTATACCCTGGGGGAATATATGGTTCTTATTGAAGGGATACTCGTAAAAACCTCAGAGAGTGCTCATTTGATGGGAAATTAAAATTTCTAGTTCAGTTTTTTAGAGTAAAAAGAGTATCTCCAAATGCAGCCAATAAAAATTTTAAGATAGCCATTGAGTTAAAAATTGCTCAAAAGTCAGAAAAAAAAAACTCAGGTGTCATGAGAACACTCCAGTGCCAGAGGGCAGGCGTTGTAACTTATGCCCTGGGGCATATATGGTTCTTATGAAAGGGATGCTCGTGTAAACTTCAGAGAGAGCTCATTTGATTGGAAATTGAAAGTTCGAGCTCACTTTTAATGGTCAAAAGAGATCCGGGGGCAGCTAACCCACCCCCACGCCTTCTTGTCAATTCACAAAAATTATGCGGTGGGTGGGGACTGAATTTTGAAATATTTTAATCTTTTAGATGAAAATAATCGAGAAAGATAATTTTACTGAGAATAAAAACAATATTAGATTTTTTCAATTCTAGAAATGGAGGGGTGAGGGGCAACTGGCAATAAAATATTAGGAGGATCAAGGCAGGAACTAGAATTTTCATTCAGGAGGTGGTGGTATTTTTTCGGAGAAGGTGGGGAGAGGGGTTCTAATTAACATTGTAGATTGTGCGTTGGAGAAGAGACCTTGGCTCGCTAATTGAGTCTAATGATAGGAAGTGGTTAACTAAATAATTCCAGCCAAAAAGAAACTTAACCCAAACGCTGTTTATTACCTGTTATAATATATGCCTATTATTTGCATTTAAACTTAGCAGAACGCTGGAAAAATCAAGAAAGGTAACACACGGTAGATATATTATTTTTATTCAAATATAGTATTATATAATTCACACTAAAAAAAATACTGTGTTAACACCAAAACATACTGACTCTCATTGAATCTTCAGGCATATACAGAATTAGTTCAAAGAAAGGGGCTGGGATGTTTGTAAAATTTGATACTTAATCAATTAAAAATAAAGAATTTAGGATTTTGGCAGGGAGGATTTTCTTTGGAAAACCTTCCGACGGATTGGTGAACTTCTCGGAAGGGGGAGACCGGTTCCCCATCTAACTTGAAGATTCCATAAATTGTCGTAAATTCAGAGGGTAAAGACAGGAGCTAGAACTTTTGTTCAGGAGGTAATGGTATTTCGATAATGGTATTAATGGTAGGAGGAGGTAATGGAGGAGGTAATGGTATTTCGTGGGACCAATAAATCGGATTCAAACTGGATATAAGGTAACATTTTATCATTGAAACGGTCGATTGTCTTTTTGATATGTTTCATTGTTAATTGCCTCATTTATATGCTAATTGTAAATACTAAAAACTACTAGCCTATATTTTTTTTTATATTTACATATATCGATCCTGAAAGTGTCTCAATTTACTTTATCCCCCCTCCTAGTCTGAAAATAAATAGCCCAAGTTGCATGTTCATTAAGAATAAGTAATTATTGTTCAATGTCTGTGTATTTAGAGGGAGATTGACGGATGATAGGGGTACAGTTAAGTAAAGTGCTGTTAGGAATAAAAAACAAGTAGGTTAAAAGTTTTTGAATTTCGTGAGGATTTATTCTCCGTACGGACCCCAAGTCCCTTTTTTCTGCTAAGTTTAAAAGCAAATAATTGGCGTATCTTATAACAGGTAATAATGAGCATTTGGGGTAAGTTTCTTTTTTACTGGAATTATTTAATTAACCACTTTCTATCATTAGACTCAATTAGCAAGCCAATGTCTCTTCACCAACGCACAATCTACAATGTTAATATGAACCCCTTCCCCACCTTCTACGAAAAAATACCACCACCTCCTGAATGAAAATTCTAGCTGCTGCCTTGATCCTCCGAATATTTTATTGCCGGTTGCCCCTCCCCCCTCCGTTTCTAAATTTGAAATAATCTAATTTTGTTTTTATTCTCAGTAAGATTACCTTTTTCGGTTATTTTCACTGAGAAGATTAAGATATTTCAAAATGTAGTCCCCACCCACCGTATAATTTTTTTGAATAGACAATAAGACGTGGGGGGGGATAGCTGTCCTCGGATCTCTTTTGAATAGTAAAAGTGAGCTCAAGCTTTCAATTTCCAATCAAATGAGCTCTTTCTGAAGTTTATACGAGCATCCCTTTCATAAGAACCATATATGCCCCGGGCATAACTTACAACGCCTGCCCCCGGGCCCTGGGAGTTGTGACGACACCTGAATTTTTTTATCTGACTTCTTAGCAATTTTTAACTTAATGACTGTCTAAAAATTTTTATTTGATGCGTTTGGGCAAAAAGGGGCGTGAAGGGGGCTAGTTGCCCTTCAATCTCTTTTGACTCTAAAAAACTGAAATAGAACTTTCAATACTCAATCAAATGAGCCCCTCTGAAGTTTTTACGAGCAGCCCTTCAATAAAAATCATATATTCCCCCAGGGTATAACTTACAACGCCCGCCCTCGGGCTCTGGGGGGCTGTGTCGACCCCGGAGTTTTCGTTATATGGTCTTTGAACTATTAAAAAAAAAGAATATCTCAAAGTTCTTATCGGATGGGTATGAGTAAAAACGGGCGTGGAGGAGGGGGGGCCTATTTGCCCTCCAATCTCTTTTGACTCTTAAAAAGTGAACTATAACTTTCAATTTCCAACCAAATTAGCCCTCTTTGAAGTTAATACGAGCATCCCTTCCATAAAACCCATGTATGCCCCTAGGGCACAACTTACAACACCTACCCCTGGGCCCTGGGGGTCGTGTCGACACCGGAATTTTTGTTATATGACCTTTGAACTATTTTTAACAAAATAGACATCTCAAAACTTTTATCGAATTTGAGAATAATGGGATTGGGGGGGGGGGAGCTGGTTACCCTCTGATCTCTTTTGACGCTTAAAAAGTGAACTAGAACTTTCAATTTCCATCAAATGAGCCCTCTCTGAAGTTTATACGAACACTACTTCCATAGGAACCATATGCCCAAAGGGCATAACTTGTAACCCTTTCCCTGAAGACTGTGGGGGAATGTCCTGCTCAAACATATAGTTTCCAGAACTTTAAACTACGTTGAACCAAATGGCTATATCAAATTTTTGATTGGATGTGTTTGGGGAAATGATGGGCGTGAAAGAGGTGTTACTTGCCTTCCAATAACTTTCGACTATTAAAAAGGGAACTAGCCATGTAAATTTCCAATCGAATGTGCCCTTTCTGAAGTTTCTACGACAACGCTTTCTATAAGAACCTTATATGCCCCAGGGCATAAATTATAAACCTTGCCCTGAGGGCTGTGGGGGGTTGTTATCCTCAAAGACCTACTTTCCTGAATTTCAACTACGTTGAACAAAATGGCTATCTCAAAATTTTGATTGGATGTGTTTGGAGACAAGGTTTGCGTGAAAGGGGGGTTAGTTGCCCTCCAATCACTTTCGACTATTAAAAAGGGTACTACCCCTTTGAATTTCCAATCGAATGAATCCTTTTTGAAGTTTCTACAACAAAACTTTCTATAAAAACCTTATATGCCCCCAGGGCATATCTTACAAACCTAGCCCTGAGGTCTGTGAGGGGGTTGTCATCCTCAAAGACATAATTTCTATCTGGAAATCAACTATGCTAAACAAAATTGTTATCTCAAAATTTTATTGGATATGTTTGGGGAACTGATGGGCTGGGAAGGGGTGTTAGTTGCCTTCCAATCACTTTCGACCTTAAAAATGGCACTAGAACTCTTGATTTCCAATCAAAAGAGTCCTCTTTGAAGTTTCAACGACGAACCCTTCCATATGAATTGCCTCACAAAAAAAAATAAAACATTAGAGCCGTATGGCCTTTACTATAGGCAACGCTATAGCGTTGCCTCTGATTTGAAAGTTTTGTAAGCAATTACACAAAATCAAAAAGTTTTCGTCAGTAGTATGTCTCGTCTGGATTCTAGGAGACATATAGCCAATACTTCTACGGGACATATAGCAAATACTTCTACGGGACATATAGCAAATACTTCTACGGGACATATAGCAAATACTTCTACGAGACATATAGCAATTTCCATGTTATTCTACGACGCCCCCGTACCAAACAGGTTTTTCTGGTAGTCCTATTCTACAGGTCATTACACCTTTGCCAACAGGAACGAGTATAACTTGATTGGTGATTAGGATTTGAATAAAAGGAATAGTTTTCTTTACAGTTCCTATTAGTAAGAGAGTTTAATTAAAAGAGAATAGTTTTTATTTGCAGGGATATTAGTTGAGAAAAAAAAATGAGGGGTGCATTGACATTATTGGAGATTAATGATGAAACTGACAGCAGCAGCAACAATGATATACGAGTACCTAATGTAGCTGTGGAAATAACTTCTGTCTTTAGACTATGTCTTCAATGGCACACTATGTATGATAGATATGTGATATCATTAAGCAAATTTAAGCAGGAGGAACAGCTGTGTTTTGCTGCAAAAGTAAATATTCTCCATATAAATAAACTTCGATCAGCATTAGATGTCCTATCGAAATATATTGATGAGAACAAAATGCATCAGTGAATATTATTATTGTAATTATGATCAATAAAAATGTTTCTAAATCAATGGTTTTTTTTTTCTATAGTAGACAAGCGTATATTTTTTAGAGTAGAAAAAAGAAATTCTGTTTAGTCTGAAGTTGATCGCGAGAGAGTTACGACTAAAAAAAATGGATAGATTCGAGAAAGATCGAATCATGAGGAATCTAGTTCTTATTGAAAAAACATTTAATTCTAGACGATGATTTTCTAGAGTTGTCTATTCAAAGGAAGATATTTTCTCGAGGACTGCTTGTCCATATAATGAAAACCGATTCTCCATCATTAGACTATTGTATGAATCTTCTACAACGTGGTCCAAATGAATTTACAAAATTTATTGATATATTGATCACGACACAAAAAAATTATACTCTGGATATGCTTTTAAACATTAGTTTTTTAGATATATTGGACTTTTTTTCATTAGAATGATGTTACTCAAGGATGATTTACTCCTCCCTCTCTCTGACAATTTCTTTTGTTGCTAGCTAAGTTTCATTGTTGTAGTGAGAGTGCCAACACATAACAAAATGCTCTATACATTTCTGTTATGTATATACTCATTGGGCAGCTGGTCATAATTTGAGAATTTTACAATGATTGAGGAGTATGATGAAAATTGTAGATTATGCAACACTTGTAAATTGCATATATGATATGCTGTACAATTTAAAGGTTGTAATTCCTGTCTTGAAGAGGTGTGTGACTCTCATCCTAGAGGTCACCTATGCTCCAATTGTCATTATGATAAATGTAATCAGTGGGAGAGTACATATCCCGGTATGATTGGAAAGAATACTAAAAGTGATTTTAGTTTACTGGTACGATATTTGGGTTATCATGGAGTTATATCGTCATGGGAGGAAGAGCCGTTCAAACAGTTAATCAATTGGGAACACATGGGAATCGGCTGTCGTCGTCATTATTTCGGATAATATGAGTGTTAGGAATACAAGCCAGCGGATTTTTATTTGGAATTGCCAGAAGTCGATTTAACGCTGTATGGCGCTGTTTGTGATATTGCTACGAATAGACAAAATTGAAACCTGTGAATTCTATATAATGAAAGAGAATAGTATCATTGACTTTACAAAGAGATATGACAAGAGTGAAGTCACGCTAGACGGTAGAAAATGTGACCCTGGCAGTGCAGTACATCAGAATCATTACACTGTGAATTCAGATAATCTACCTGCACTAGTTTTTGTCGACAAATAGCTAGTAGTGGATGAAATCTAAAGAGTAGAAAAGTCGTTTTATCATGTATATAAATTTTTTTTATTAATAAAAAATTTAACACACATCTTTAGAAAATTTTATTCTCAGGGCACTAAAATCAATATTAAATACACTTGTAAGTATATTCTCCACTAGAAAGTCGTTCAATTGAGGTAAGTCAACGTAGATGTTGAGAAACTGCTTGTAGGTGTAAACACGAGATCTGAGCATGAAAAAGAGTAGTGCATTAAAGCCGCATGTCATAGTCGCTAAGTCCTGTATTCTTCGTTTATTTGAAATAACGGTTTCCACTCTGCTTTCCATGAAGTTGCTGATGTATGTATCGCAGAATCTATACGATAGGACAAGAGGGTCAAAAAATTCAATATTCTTCGCTGTTTGAAAGATGCGTAGCCACTAACCGGTCTTCAAAGTTGATGGACTGCTATTAACAATGAATAGGGTGTTGTTAACACTTGGAATTTTTTTCAATGAAGTCCGAGGGTATGCAATAGGACTTGTACTGGGATATGTCAGGATCCATAATAAATACATTGATTTTTTGGTTTGTATTCATGGTGCTAGGTCTAGGAGAACACTGCCGTCAGGCGTGACTTCCCAATAGGTTTCAAATTGACTCAGTGATACTAGCGTGATACTCTCAGTCAGAGCATTGGCAAATGTACGCTCTAAAAGTACACTCCTTGTTCGTACTATGGTTACATCTTGCGTGCCTGAAAAGTCCAAAACAATTGCCCCATGATTTTTTGAAAATATTGAATCAGTTATTCAATTTTCAAATAGTTGAGAGTCATGATCTAGGAATTGCATGATCAAATCGTACATATCTCCATAGGAATTGTTTCAAATGATAGAGTGTATAATGGAATACCATTTACTTTGCACACGAGTTTAGATAGACCGAAAAAATTTAAATCATGAGGGGATTCAGTCCAGGATCCAAAGGCACTGCCACTCTTCACAAAGGCCAAAGCCAATTTTGATGGCATTTCTCCATTGATAAATGATGAATTACTATAGCTACGAAAGCCAGTGGCAATGTGACGTTGATTGGTGATTGTATGGGGGACAATAAGTTTAATATTGTTACAATTGGCTCTGAGCTTCTCCACTGCCAATGCAACCGAGCTCATAACTTGTTGTTTCCTGTCGTGGAGAATTGTCGATGTGATTATGACAATCTCATCGGGTGCCGCAGGAAGTGTTTTTCTCAGAATGAAATTCGATAGGGCCCCCTGTAACTTTATGTCAATCTTGACATTGGGAGGTAGCCATTGGGATATATTGAATATCTAATGATTTAATTTTCCAACCAGATGATACTCCTGGGTCACTGCAGTAGTCAACTCACTGGGTCACTGCAGTAGTCAACAATAGTAGATTTTTTTCGGCTTTTCCACAAACAATTTATCGCAATTTTTAATTATTTTAGTTAAGAGCGTTGTTTTGCCCGACATTGACGGTCCACACAGAAACGATCTGAATGGTGTTTTAAATTGATACATGTTCCCTTCAACAGTTCACCTGGACAACTAACTGTAGACCATAGTTGTCTAATGACTAAATAATTTCCCTACTCCGTTTTAAAATAATAAGAAGAAGAAGAAGACTAATAAAGAATCATATTTTCCTTTATTATATGCCTAAAAAAGTAAAAATGCTTAAAAAAAATACTACATTGAAAAAAAAGCACATTAATATTGAAAACAAAATACACTTTTTTTAAATTTATTTATAATAAAAAAAATACAACATTTACATAGGCACAGAGAAAAACACTTAAATAAATACACTT
>NW_028297502.1:0-14431 GCF_049724085.1 Artemia sp. Qi Xiang Cuo
GGACGAAACCTTTGTCAAACTCTACGAGTTAGTTGTTCTTATCTTCCAAGTGTATAACTACCACGAATCATTCTTAATAAATAAATGAAACCCAAAACGAACAGAAATTACAAAAGATAACCTCATAACATGAAACTCATAACAAGCAAAACTAACAGGAGCAGGGCTGGCAACCCCTTTTCCTTCTCAAGACCAGAACATAAGTTGCACTTTACTAAAAAAGTAAATAACCGTGGATTGTCATTTAAATATACATATACGGATACTTATTCCTTAAGGTATTAACAATTCTGTATTTATTAAACTAAAAAAGTGATACATTTTAAAATATATTTAGTTTTCAGTAAAGTGCAAATTATGTCCTGGTCTTGAGAAGACAAGGGGGTTGACAACCCTACTCATTTTAATTTTTGCTCGTTTGAGTTTGACTTGGTTATTTACTGTAATTTCTTTTCGTTTTGGGTTTAACTAACTCGTATTTATTAATGGGGATTTGTGGTAGTTTTGCGCGTGGAAAATTTATGAAAAGAAAATTTTCCATATACGAGAGGGTTTCCCCTCCTAAGCTCCTCTCTCTTTACGCTAAAGTTAGATTTTTTTCCAATCCTATAGGGAAGACTTCATAAACATTAAGACCGTTTTATTGGAATAAAAAGCTTTGTCAAAGCAATAGAAATTTCAGCGTAACAAGCAAGGGATTGAAATGGGGGTAGCTCCCCTCATATATAAAATAGTTTTTGTTTTCAATGTTGTTCTTTACTTTCAGTTAAAAAAGCTTTAATTTTTTTATTTTAATTTCTGATTATTCATCAGATCATGCTGGGAAATCCCGCTTCCTCGAGGTGGTTTGAGGCGCCCATCCCCTCTCCTTACTCTACAACCACTGACTCTCCTTCATAACGGATGATTCCAAATTACACATCACTACACACAATTTCATCAGACATAACCTGAATCAAACTGGTCGCCACTAGGCCCCTACTACTCACCCCCCCCGCCTTAGGACCAATAATAAATGTGTGGACTGAACATATACATGGGAACTAAGAAGAATTAGAAAACAAGTCACAAACAATCATGTAGTTTTCATCTGAAGGCTGAGTAAGGCTTAGAAAATTAGGCCATTGAAATTTACTTCTTTGGGTATCTTACACGCCTTCCTACACAAAGATCTACCACCTCTCCTTAATAATAGACCACTGCATTATGAAACAAATCGCTTCAGTTAAATAAATTATTAAATAAACGATAGAAACCTTGCAGCACCCTGGTCGACATTACCCACATTTTTCCACGGAAAATTCTTGCCAGGAAATTTGATCTTCACTGAAAGAAAAGTATTTCCAAAAATTTTCTCTTCGCTGAAAATTCCTCCAGACACCCCCTCCTGCAGAAAACTCCCCCACAAAAAATGTCCGTATGTTTCCCAATAACAAATACTATTTGTAAGTAATGGACTAATTGCGAAACTTAAAAAGGCACTTAAACTTTTACAATGGGGTTCTCTGATTGTTTTGTAGTTAGGGAGGTAGGGAGATACCTCAAAGGGTGCGTTGTAGTGCTAAAACATCTCAAATCTCATTGAGCCATCAGATAAATACAGAATTAGTTCTAAGGGAGAAACGAGGGAAGGGTGAGGTAGAAATTGATGTATAATCCCCAGGGATTATACATCAAAAATTCGTAACCGAGGTTTTTGTTTGGGTTGAGGGACTGTTTCGGTCGGGGGGGGGGGGATAGACAAAAGAAACCTTAAAAACGCATCAAAAATGTTAAATTTGATATATACCCCCTAATGATTTTTGGGAATATTTCTTGTCTACGCTGTTATTAAGAAAGTAAAGAGAAACATTAAACCCCAAAATCAGTAGAATCTATTCCTTATAGGATGGAGACTGGCCCCTTCCTCATCCACACCTCCAACCCGTGGTCGCAGAAATTTCGGAGTGTGCTCATTAGATCAGAAAATGAGAGCTCTAGTCTTTTTTTTAAGTCCAAAGTGATTAGAGATTAACCAGCTGCGTGGGTTTGGTACTTTCTAGTGGGTATTTTTCTATGGGGGTATTTTCTGTTGGGGGTAATATCCGAGGGATTTTCTAGCGGGTATTTACCGGGGGGAAGGGGGATAAACACTGGCCAGCAAAAAAAATATCCCTCCACCCAAACAAAATTCCTTTTTAAGGCTTTTAAAACCAGGGAAAATAGCAATGTCAAATTGCCGCCGTTAAACATAAATGTCCTATCTAACATTTTCATATTTCTGGAATAATAGCTATGAACCGATCTCTAAACTGTCCTCTATCGAAGAATCAGCAACGTGATGTATAATCAGTCACACTTTGATCCTCACAGGGGCGGATCTACGATTTTTTAGGGGGGGGGAGCGCAAAATAGGTTGATCCGAAATTTTTTTTAGAGGGGGGGGGGGCAAAATAAGTTGATCTGATAAACATACGTTAGGAGCAAGTTTAATTAACGCAAAATTGAGTTAATTAAGTAAATCACACTGCTTTAGACTACGCTAGGGGGCGCCCCCTCGCCCCCCTCCTCGATCCGCCATTGAATCCTCATAATCTAATTTGCATTATTGGGTTCCCTTTGAGAACAGCCTAGCTAATGGCATTTGGTAATCATCTCAGAAATGGGAAAATGTCAGATAAGACCTTTATGGATAAACACCACGAAATTAGTATTCAGTAGAAGGCAGATAAGTTCTACTCTTCGGAAAAGGTTCATATTTTAGAGCTAAAATTTAATTTATTACACAAATTTCTTGAGTTGAGGCCGATGTTTTTCTTTTTATATAAGGTTTGAGGGTACCAGGTTAGGTTGAATTAGGTTAGGTATTTTACTAATTTTTGAGATTTATAACCTAATTTAATCTTAGCTAACCTAACTTTTACCATCAAAGCTTGCATAAGAGTGAAAAAGTGGATTCGCAAAGCTAATTAAATCCAAACAGAGAAAATTAGGGTAGAGGAAGACAAATGCCCTCAAACCTACGAATCATATGAACAGGCGAAGGAACCTTAAAAAAAAATTAGGAGACTGGGAGTGATTTGGGAAAAGGGTGCGTTTGACCTGAAGATTTCCACCTTCTTACGTGTCTGAAAGGCCTAGTAGCACATCACCGAAACTGTAAGGGGATCAAATTACGTTACCAATCGTAAATATTTCACTTTTCTGAAGTACGAATTTAGGTCCAAATCTCGGATTTTTTTCTCAATTTTAGTATATTTATGAAGCATAATAAATGAAATTTTTCCCATTTTACTAGTAAAAACAAACAAATCTCGGATTTTGTTTTATCAATTTTAGTATATTTATGAAGCACAATAAATGGAATTCTTCCCGTTTTACTTGTGAAAATCATGAATATAGACAAGAAATGGTTTTCATTTTAATGCGATCCCCTCTCAAAGAACTTACAGTAGACACAACTATTTTTTTTGAAATGTATGTCATGTTAATAAATACACCCCCTCTCCCCACCCTCATAAAAAATTATCCCTGTCCCTTCGAGATGGAATATACATACAGGTAGAATGATTCCCTTCACCGTAAAGGTATAGTCTGTCGCAAAATACGTAACTTTTTGTTTAAAATTACGACAATTTGGATTTTAAGTAGCGGTATGAAACACATATCATTTTCTTAGAGAATTTGGACTCTTCTGAAACTTAAACCGCCCACATCGGTTTTGGTGTTAAATCTGCTATCTCTAATCTTAATCCAAAAGCGGTTGTTGCTTCTCTATTTCCTTAATTATTAAAACGCTGGTGAATACCTTTTATGTATTTCATTTCAACACGGATGGTTTATAGGGTCATGCTTCACGGTATTTTATGATTAGGTGTTACTCCCCTAAAATCTATACACATAATTTACATGGTTTCTTACCAAATGTAGCGGCTCAATTAATTTTGGAACCCTAAATACTTATGTAATACGAAAGTGGAGCTAGTAGGGCAGATTCCTGCCCCCTGAAAAAATAGATTCTACATTCAACGAAAAGTTTCAGTTCAAGGTCAATGACGAACCAATCACATTCTTCTGGAGACATTTTTGTCCTTGCGTCATCTACTACTACTACTAACAACTCACCGCAGCACCAAGCCGCCTGAGGCCAACACAGCTACGCACGCTCCTCCTCCACCCCAGTCTATTCAAAGCCTCCTTTTTACACCCGCCCACGAAGTTCCCATTTCCTTTAAATCTTTCTTTATGACGTCCTCCCACCCCAGACGGGGACGAACTGCTTTCCGTTTACCCCTAGATGGATGGCCGAAAAGAACAATCTTCGGCAATCTGTCATCCTTCATCCGCACAACGTGCCCAAGCCACCTCAACCTTTCTTTCATTATAGCCCTAGAGAGCGGTATTGAACCACATTTTTCGTATAGCCTATTGTTTGAAATACGATCAGTAAGCCGGGTACTCAGAACAATCCTTAAACAATTTCTCTGGAAAACATCTAGCAAATTTTCATCCGCTTTTCGGAGCGTCCATGCTTCAGAGCCATATTTGACCATTGTCATCACTGTAGCTTCTATTATTCTAATATTGGTTTACAGACTTATCTTCCTATTCTTCCAGACTTTTTTTAACTGTGAAAAAACACCCTGAGCCTTGGCTATTCTATATTTAACATCTTCACTGCTCCCATCATCTTTACTAATAATACTACCAAGGTAAGTGAAGCTGCCCACCTGATCAATCTTTTCATTACCCAACGTCACCTTTATATACTACTATATATATACTATACACTACTATATATATATATATATATATATATATATATATATATATATATATATATATATATATATATATATATATATATATATATATATATATATATATATATATATATATATAATATATATATATATATATATATATATATATATATATATATATATATATATATATATATATATATATATATATATATATATATATATATATATATATATATATATATATATATATATATATATATATATATATATATATATATATATATATATATATATATATATATATATATATATATATATATATATATACATGTTTGCATTTGCCAGAGACGTCACTAGCTAAAATATTGGGAGGGAGGTAGATTTTATCCATAGTCTGATCGTTTTACCGACTGGTTTGGGTGATGTTGCCATTAAAATTTCAAAATTTACTGTTTTTCAAACAGTTCGGGGGTAACGAACTGTAAAAAGGAGGCGATGCGGCTCAATAGTAAACGAAACTGTAAGAAACAGAGTCTTGATAACAATGGATGCATCAAATGTAGCAAATTTTGATGCTTATTTATAATGTATAAAATTTATGAAGTTTAATGTTACTACTACCATTACTAATGACTCACCGCAGCACCAAGCCGCCTGAGGCCAACACAGCTACGCATGCTCCTCCTCCGCCCCAATCTATTCAAAGCCTCCCTTTTTACACCCGCCCACAGAATTCCCATTTCTTTTAAATCTTTCTTTATGACGTCCTCCCACCCCAGACGAGGACGACCTGCTTTCCGTTTAGCCCTAGACGGTTGGCCAAAAAGAACGTTCTTTAGCAATCTGTCATCCTTCATCCGCACAACGTGCCCTAGCCACCTCAACTTTTCTTTCATAATAGCCCTAGAGAGCGGTATTGAACCAAATTTTTTGTATAGCCTATTGTTTGAAATACGGTCAGTCAGCCGGGCACCCAGAACAATCCTTATACAATTTCTGTGGAAAACATCTAGCAAATCTTCATCTGCTTTTTGGAGTGTCCATGCTTCAGAGCCATATTTGACCACTGTCATCACTGTAGCTTCGAATATTCTAATCTTGACTTATTCCTCCCCATTTGTTTCCTCCCGTTTCCTTTCCTGGGCTTCTTAAGACAAAGTCCATCAAAATAATCCATATAAAGGGTATAGAACACAGCCCTGCTTAACTCCTGATTTAATACAAAACCAGTTGCTAACTTCATTTCCTACCGTAACCGTAGCAGTGTTATTCTCGTACATAGCACTAATGTATTTTTTACATTTTAATGTAATCACTCAATTTAGCACTCAGCACTCAATTTAATGTATTTGTCTCGTATCAGAGGGAACGCTGTAGCGTTGCCTATAGTAAAGGCCATACGGCTCAAATGTTTTATTATTATTTTTTTTCCCCAGAGGCACTTCATATGGAAGGGGTCGTCGTAGAAGCTTCAAAAGGGATTCATTCGATTGGAAATCGAGTTTTCTAGTGCCCTTTTTAATAGTCGAAAATGATTGGAGGGCAACTAGCCCCCCCCCCACCCATCATTCCCCCAAACACATCTAATCAAAATTTTGAGATAGCCATTTTGTTCAGCGAAGTTGATTTTCAGATAGAAAACATGTTTTCGAGGAGGACAATCCCCCACAACCCTCAGGGCAACGGTTTTAAGTTATGCCCTGGGGGCATATAAGGTTTTTATAGAAGGTGTTGTCGTAGAAACTTCAAAACAGGCTCATTCGATTGGAAATTAAAGGGCTAGTACCCTTTTTAATAGTCGAAAGTGATTGGAGTGTAATTAGCCCCCGTCCCCCCCCCCCACGCCCATCATTTCCCAAAACACATCCAATCAAAATTTTCAGATAGCCATTTGGTTCAGCGTAGTTGATTTCCAGATAGAAAATATATTTTTGAGGAGGACACTCCCCCACAACCTTCCGGGCAAGGGTTTTAAGTTAAGCCCTGGGGGCATATAAGGTTTTTATAGAAGGCGTTGTCGTAGAAACTTCAAAACAGACTCATTCGATTGGAAATTAAAGGGCTAGTGTCTTTATTAATAGTAAAAAGTGATTGGAGTGCATCTAGCCCCCCCCCCAGCCCATCATTTCCCCAAACACATCCAATCTAAATTTTGAGATAGCCATTTTGTTCAGCGTAGTTGATTTCCAGATAGAAAATATGTTTTTGAGGAGGACACTACCCCAGAACTTTCAGGGCAAGGGTTTTAAGATATGCCCTGGGGGCAAATAAGGTTTTTATAGAAGGTGTTGTCATAGAAACTTCTAAAAAGGCTCATTCTATTGGAATTTCAAAGGGCTAGTACCAATTTTAATATTCGAAATTGTTGGTAGGGCAACTAGCCCCCCCCCCATACGCCCAAAATTTCTCCACATCACCTCCAATCAAAATTTTTAGATATCTATTTTGTTCAGCGTAGTTGATTTCCTGATAGAAAATATCTTTTTGAGAAGGACAATCCCCCACAACCCTCAGGGCAAGGGTTTTAAGTTATGCCCTGGGGGCATATAAGGTTTTTATAGAAGGCGGTGTAGCAAAAATTTCGAAAAAGGCTCATTATATTGGCGATTCCAAGGGATAGTGTCCTTTTTAATATTCGAAATTGATTTCAGGGCAACTAACCCCCCTCTCATGCCCACCTTTTCCCCGAACACATTCAATCAAAATTTTAAGACAGCCATTTTATTAAACGTAGTTTTAAGTTCTGGGAATTAGGTCTTTGAGGATTAAAACTCCCCCAAATCCCTCAGGGCAGGGGTTGTAATTTAAGGATTCTCCGAATCCTTCATATTATTTCTTATGGAAGGGATGCTCGTATAAACTTTAGAAAGGGCTCATTTGATTGAAAATTGAAAGTCCTTGTTCACTTTTTAAGAGTCAAAAGAGATTGAAGGGTAACTAGCCCCTCTTCCTCCTCCACACCCTAAATGCATCAGATAAAAATTTTGAGATAGACATTTTGTTAAAATAGTTCAAAGTTCTGATAAAAAAAACTCCGGTGTCGACACAGCCCACCAGGGCCTAGGGGTAGGCGTTGTAAGTTATACCCTGGGGCATAACTTATTAAGAGGGGTTTATAACTTATGGGAAAGGGTTGTGTATGGGAAGAACACATAGGAAATCTATTATAATTGTCCAATTATAAGGTTAAAATACATACTCTGTGATAGATGCAAAATTGCTTTGGCACCCAAATTCCTATTAAGGTCAATTCCAAACAGTCGTGATCCCTTTGTGTCAGCAAGTTAAATGGTCTAAACCCCCTTATTGCAGCTATTTTTTCAATCCATTCATTGTTGTCAATCGCTGTCCACAAGTTACGCAAACTGTCTATTGTTCATATATAAGGTTTTTATCAAAGAGGTAATCGTATAGACTTTGAAGAAAGCCTCATTCGATTTAAATTGAAAGTTCTAGATCCGTTTTTTAAAGTCAAGAATAATCGCACAGTAAGCACCCCCCCCATGCCATAAAAACTTGAAACTTTTTGCAATAAAAAACGAACAAAAACTATTTAAGAAAAACTTTTCAAAAAATAAGTTTTTCAAAGAAAAGTAAAGCCCATTTTAAACTTAAGATCAGGAGATACAAATACATTTTAAAATTAAAACTCAAAACGACCAGAAATTAATATTAAAGAATAAATGAAACCCACAACGAATAGAAATTAAATAAACAATCATACCAAAAACATACAACAAGTAATAATATAAAGGAATAAATAGATCTTAAAGCGAGTAATGCTTAGATTGAATATGAAAATCAAGCTTAAAACGAACAAAAATATTTTGCTATTAAATTATAAATGAAACTTAAAACGAACAGAAATTAAATAAACAATCAATGCGAACAAACATACAATATATATATTAATGTAAATGAATAAATAAATCTTAAAACGAGTGAAACTTAAATTGAATATGCAAATCAAGTTTGAATCGAATAAAAATACCTACAAACAAGAGTTTGGGTATCCTCTCACTGCAGAAGCCTAAAACATGCTGCGTCATTGGCGATTTACTGAAAACGAATTATATTACACATGTTTTCTTTTGTACTTAATATTGAAAATAAATATTAAAATTACAGTAAAATTTTGAACTAAAGAGCTTTCAGCAATCAATATCATTATGCATCAAATATTCAGTTTAATTTATTAGTTCTTTTCAAGATTTGTCAAGACAAATATAGTTTCACTACAAGCAAAATTTGGATACTGCCCGCTTCTTTAACTGTAAAAACCTAAAGCTTTCTGCGTCATTGGTGCTTCACTGAAAACGAATTACTCGTATTTTACAAATTAATTATTTTCCAGTTCTTACAGCATTGAAAATGAAAATAAAAATTACAGTGAAAAAAAAATCTTGAACTGATGGATCTTTCAACAATTAATATCATTATATATCTAATATTCAATTTGATTTTGTTTATACTTTCCATTACTGTTTAAGACTCATATAATTTTGCCATTCTTTTTAACTCTGCCATTTTTTGTAACTAATCATGTTAGTTTGTTATGAAAACATTCTATGGCTTCTAGGCATTTCTATTTGAGCGGAAAACTGCACCTCAAACTTTGTGGAACATGCATTTTCTTGCACGGAGCACGAAAATATAATAAAATGTCAAATTTCGGAGTGTTCCACCACTCGCAAGCAAGTGCCATTGGTATTTTTGAATCCGCATGGTCAATTTAGGGGGTGGAGGGTAGGCTAATTCTCGTAGCAGCCCCATTCCGTCGTGGTATGGTTCACGTTTTCAACACCTGGCGTCCGGACTATCATATAATCTACCAAGCATACAACTACCCCAAATCAGTATCAAAAAATAAATGAAACCCAAAAAGAACAAAAATTACAATAAATATTAGAGTCAAGCTCAAAACGAGCATAAATTAATGTGAGTAGGGTTCAAAACCCCCTATGCTTTCTAAAAGCCAGAATATAATGTGTACTTTACTGAAAAAAAATTCAAAAAAGTTTACTGAAAACAAATTTGCGTTGTCAATTTAATATACATATGCTGATATTTATTCCCTAAAATATTAATTAATTTTTGATTTCTTAAAGTTACAAAAGTGAAATATTTCTAAGAATTGTTTTCAGTAAAGCGCCAATGACGCAGTAGGTTTTAGGCTTCTGCAGTGATACGATACCCAAACTCTTGTTTGTAGTTATTTTTATTCGATTCAAACTTGATTTGCATATTCAATTTAAGGTTCACTCGTTTTAAGATTTATTTATTCATTTACATTAATATATATATTGTATGCTTTGTTCGCATTGATTGTTTATTTAATTTCTGGTCGTTTTAAGTTTCATTTATACTTTAATAGCAAAATATTTGTTTTCGTTTTAAGCTTGATTTTCATATTCAATATAAGCATTAATAGCTTTAAGATCTATTTATTCATATATATTATTAACTTTTTTATGTTTTTTGCTACGATTGCTTATTTAATTTCTGTTTATTTCGGGTTTTATTTATCATTTAATAGTAAATTCTGTTCGTTTTGAGTTTGAATATTTTCAGGTACTTTCATATGATGACGTTAATTTCAAAATTGTCTTTACTTTTCTTTGAAAAAATTATTTTTCGGAAAGTTTTTTTTTTAATTAATACCATACAAGGATAAAGTCTTTACTAAAGCTCTTCTATCAACAGAATCGAACGCTTGCTCATAACCTATAAAACTGAGGACCAAAGGTGTTTGAAAACTCAGGCACTCAATTATTAGCCTTAGAGTGAAAATTTGGTCGACATATCCTCTACCTTTTCTAACACCGCACTGTTCTTTTGTTAAAACTTTGTCTACGGCATCTCTCAGTCTAAAAAGTAACATATCTCACTTTTATCACCTTTCTTATAAAGTGGTTTAATTAAGGTTTTCCTAATCATTAGGTGCTTCCCCTTTTTCAAAATCACATTTATAGTCTTCAGTAACTTATTTGTAACCTTAGAACCATCATATTTAAAAAACTCATTTACCACCCTATCAGCACCAGGAGCCTTATTATTTTTTAATCCTTTTAGTATTGTCGCTAATTCCTCCTCACAAAAAAAATCTTCCTTCGCATCCAATGTATCACAAACTTTTTCATTTTCCTCTATATCTTTTCCTGCAACTCTATCTCGGTTAAGCAAATTCTCAAAATGTTCGACCCATCTCTCTTTAGGTTTTTTTTTATCGCTAATTGTGGCACCAGTTCTATCTTTTAGTGGGCCAAGTCTACATTGATCGCTCCTTCTCAATTTATTCATTTCAGCACAATATTTTACTATTATGCCGTCGAGCTGCATCTTCCAGATCCACGGCGATGTTATCCATGTCCTCCACATCACGCCTCCTTAGTTCATATTTTAATGCTTTCTCCACTTTCTTTACATTTCTTTTGTTTTCATATGATCTACCACTCAGATAATTCTTGTACAAGTCCTTTCTCCTTCCTATTAAACGTAAAGCTTTTTCACTAATATTCTTAGCTGCGGGTCTAGCTTTGTTCCCTAAGACACCTTCAGCAACTTCACAAATTATTTTTCTAAAATTATTCCAATCATCTTCCACATTGTCAAACTTTAAAACTCTTGAGTTTAGCATTCAACTGTTCCTGGAAAGCTTCTCTCAAATCCCCATCCTGCAGTCTACCAACATCATAGCTTCCCGGTAGGTAGTTACCCTTCCAAAATTTCAGCTTTAAATTAACTCTAGACACTACTAGATGACCCATCAAAAATTACGAGTCTGAGAAAGCTTGCCCAATTTTTGAAAAAGGGGGAAAACAACAATAAAACATCAAGTGATCTTAATGAAAATCATATCATAAGATTCAGGACATCAAAGAACTCTACTGTAGAAGTTTCAAGCTTCTATTTACCGAAATGTAGAATTTTGAATTTTTTACCAGAAGCACGGTCACGGATACATATTTTTTTTTCTTTGTTTGTTTTTCCGGGGGTGGTCGTACTGAACCGAAGATCCTAGAAGACTGAGAGGGATCTCATTTTATCAAAAATCAAAAGTTCAGGAAACTTTCTATGGAGGGGGAGCTGGATTTTGCGGCATATTGAAAAAAAACGATCAGAAACTAAATAAAAAAAACAAGTTTTTTTCAACTGAAAGTAAGGAGCAACATTAAAACTTAAAACGAAATATAAATTATTATGCATATGAGGGAGTGTCCTGGCATACTGTATATCATTAAAGCTATACAGAAAAAATAAGTGAGTTTTGCTTCCTTAAGCTCCATTATCAATACATAACTGACATTAGCATCTAAACTTAATTTGCATTCCTATGCCGCAATCCTTAAAAACCATTAGGCATTTCATACCTATTTCGTTAATGCATGTTGAGGTAAAAGCATGCACGAGCGGGCATTTAGTAACCATCAATTAATTAGAATTACCGAATTTTAGTCTTCAAACCCAAAATTCATCACTCCGTCCTATTACCCAAATTGATTGTTATGTAACAACTAAGTATGGGCCTATAGGCGAAAAAGGATACATTAAGCTACAAAGGCGGTTTTTACTTTACTAAAATTATTTCAGATTGTGATGTCATTAAAAAGCGAAGTTTATGGAATTGAAAGTATGAGCCAGAAATGGGACTAACAACTCAAGCACATGATGTAGCCAATGGTACCTTTAAAAAAAAGTACCTGTTGAGACAAGATACCTTTGAAAAAAGTATACCCTATTCTGTTTCCAATTAAGTGAAGAAAAGACAGGGACACCATTTCATGGGATTTTAGGGGGGGGGGGTACTTTTATCTTCTTATGAACACACGAAAAATGTATTTTGTAGAATTAAGAAGGGGGGGGGGGACTTTTCGTCCTTGTTTTTCTTGAATTGAAGTAGCCTACTAAAAAGATACTTTTCAAAATCTAGGGCGGGGGGGTTAGTGCTCCCTGCCTCATCCCCCAATTGCCATCCTCTGAGAAAAGAGACTACCCATCAAACAGTTTGTGGTAACGAACTGTAAGTAAGGAGCGACCCGGCTCAATGGTAACCGAATCTCTAAGAAACAGAATTCTTATACCAATAGACAAATCAGAAGAATCAGATTTTACTTCTGATTTCAAATATATAAGTTTCATCAAGTTTAGTCTTACCTATCAAAAGTTACGCGCCTGAAAAAATTTGGCTGATTTTTTAAAAAAGGGGGAAAGACCCCCTAAAAGTTATAGAACCTTAATGAAAATCACACCATCATATTTAGCGTATCAGAGAACCCTACTGTAGAAGTTTCAAGCTCCTATCTACAAAAATGTGGAATTTTCCCTTTTTTGCCAGAAGAAAGATCACGGATGCGTGTTTATATGTTTTTTTGCTTTTTTTTTTTTCCCCAGGGGTGATCGTATCGACCCAGTGGTCCTAGAATATCGTGGGAGGGCTCATTGGAACAGAAATTAAAATTTCTAGTGCCCTTTTTAAGTGACCAAAAAAAATGGAGGGCAACTAGGCCCCCTCCCACGCTAATTTTTTTCCCAAAGTCACACGATCAAAATTTTGAGACAGCCATTTTGTTCAGCATGGTCGAAAATATTATAACTATGTCTTTTAGGATGATTTAATACCTCGAAGCCCCCAGGAGGAGGGCTGAAAGTTATGAACTTTACCCAATGTTAACATATAGTATTGGTTATTGGGACCCGGCTCAATGGTAACCGAAACTCTAGAAAACGGTATTTTGATGCAAATAGATACATCAAAAGAATTGGATGTTAATGCTGATTTCAAATATATAAGTTTCATCAAGTTTAATCCTACTCATCAGAAGTTACGCGCCTGAGGAAATTTGGCTGATTTTCGAAAAAAGGGGGAAAGACCCCCTAATAGTTATAGAACCTTAATGAAAATCACACCATCATATTCCGCATATCAGAGAACCCTACTATAGAGGTCTCAAGCTCATATCTACAAAAATGTGGAATTTTGCATTTTTTGCCAGAAGAAAGATCACGGGTGCGTGTTTATTTTTTTTTTTTCCAGGGGTGATCGTATCGACCCAGTGGTCCTAGAATATCGTGGGAGGGCTCATTGGAATGGAAATTAAAAGTTCTAGTGCCCTTTTTCAAGTGACAAAAAATGGAGGGTAACTAGGCCCCCTCCCACGCTCATTGTTTTCCCAAAGTCACCTGATCAAAATTTGTAGATAGCCATTTTGTTCAGCATGTTCGAAAATATTATAAGTATGTCTTTTAGGATGACTTAATCCCCCGAAGGTCCCGGGAGGAGGGCTGAAAGTTATGAACTTTACCCAATGTTACCATATAGTATTGGTTATTGGGAAGTATACAGTACAGACGTTTTCAGGGGAGATTTTTCCTGGTAGTGAGGGGGGGGGGGTCGGTCAGGGACGTACGCAGGGAGGGGGCCTCCGGGCCCGGGTCCCCCTGAAATCTCACGATTTCTTCATTTTCCCATAATTTTCTGATTTTTATCACAGAATAATGGGTTTGAAGGATTTGCCCCCCCCCAAACAAATGGCCCCCCCCCCCCCGAAACAAATTCCTGCGTACGTGCTGGGGGTCGGGGGTTATGTAGGAGGATCTTTCCATGAAGGAAGTTTTCATGGGGGAAGGGACATTGCTATGAAGGGGACGCCGGACTTCAGTAGAGGAGGGGGTGCTACTCGTGACGG
>NW_028297503.1:0-14428 GCF_049724085.1 Artemia sp. Qi Xiang Cuo
TAACAAGCTCTTTATTGATTTCACCTCTTGAATATACAGTACAGATATTTCATTCAAGATACGTGATTAAACAAGTTTTGAAACTACATGCTATTGCTTGCCTGTCCTTGGCAGCTTTCAAAACCAGTGGGGAGTCCCCACTGGTTCCGACACACTTCAAAAAAGTGAGCAGTACGAAAACTCCATGTTTTCAACCAAACTGGTTACTTAGACAACACACTCACAGAGATGACACACACACATAGAGACGAGACACGCACAGACACGACACACAAACAGTGGCGCGCCACTCTAAGTGAACCTAGATCAACCCAACTTTTTGGACATCTCTCTCACTATGACTCTGTTTGTGTGTCGTGTCTGTGCGTATCTCGTCTCTATGTGTTAAATTGACAATTAAATGACGTTAAATTGACAATACTCTCCAAAACATCACTTGTGTATTATACAGTACATAATTACGGCATCTCCTCCAATTCGCAAATCCCATTACCCCTTTTTTTGCAAAGGTTAATCAAACACTTCCGATTGTAAAAGCATTAAAAAATTTTCCAATCACTAATTACCCCTTTTTTGCCATGACATCTCCTCCAATTCGCAAATCCCATTACCCCTTTTTTCGCAAAGGTTAATCAAACATCTCCGATTGTAAAAGCATTAAAAAATTTTCCAATCACTAATTACTCCTTTTGTGCAAATGCTAAAAAGACATGTATCATGAACTAGAAATCTACCTCAGAAAAACTTGTCATCTTTGAATTCAATTCTCTTACTAATATCATTTGTAACGAAAACTATGGGGTTACCTTAACTGTTAATCAGTTTAATCCTTTTTTTCTCCACTGATACAATCAATCACTAATTAATATCGTTCATTGTCTAAGTAAATTAAGTTATCTCCATCGCCGACCAATCAAGTTATTATATTATATTAATACAGAGAGACTTCATCAGGTAAATGATTACTTACTAAGAATTGAAACCAAATACCTAACAACAATAGAAGTGAGTCATTCACCAATATCCGTGATTTGCAGAGAAATTGAAAATTGAACCGTCATCGACGGATACTAGCAAATAATTCACATTGACTTTCCGTGTTCTATTTTTTGCTTTCTTCTTCGATCACTCGCATTGATTATATTTTTTCGTTTCGCTTTGTTGTGTTTTTTCAGTATTTTCATTTGGCCTTTAAAAACCCCATTTTTGCTCGTTTTTCTTTCTTTATGGAATTGAAAAACTGTTCCTCGATGAAGGAGGAATGAGGGTCATAAGAGAATGGGGACTCAAGAGTACCTAGGACTTGGCTCGTTCTTGCACCGAGCCAAGAGTGCCTTCGAGCATTCCTTACTCGCTTAAAATTAGCTTCGCCGGATGTAATCTGCAAAAGATAACAACAAATGTTTAGCCGGTAACTTGTCAACTGAAAAGTTATATACAACTAGGCCAATAACAACACTAATCATGTTTATTTTACGATACATAGCTTATTTAGAAAGCCCTGGAAGGTGTGCCACATTTCACAATTACTGTCCCTTTTTACTATCTGCCCATAATTTCACAATTGGTTTTTCAGTTTTGAAAAGATTGAATTTTTGTTCATGTATGACTTCAATTATCCTGAATTTTTCAGGGTTACTTGTCTGACCATTAATCAAGACCATTTCCTTAGGTAGTAATCCTACTGACCTCTCATGTCATTTATGTCTCGTCAAAGACTAAGGTTAAGCAATCGGGCTTGTCAGATAAGTAATCATGGAACGTTAGAACATACTACAAGAGCATAGGCTAGGCTGCCTTTCGGCATTCAAAAATTTTTTAAGACTCATCAAGTGCCCCGTCCCACGGTAATCTTTAGTAAAAGGCGAAAGATTAACTCGATATGAGGAGAGGCCAGAGCTATGAAAATTGCTAGAGTTGACTTTAGTATATAGCAATAAATCCTAGTAAATCCTTATCGATGTCAAACAGTTCGTGGTAACGAACTGTAAGTAAGGAGTAACCCGGCTCAATTGTAACCGAAACTTTATAAAACGAGTTTTTGATAGCAATAGATACATCAAAAGAATTAAATTTCAATGCTGAATTCAAATATATAATATTCATCAAGTTTTATTCTACAAATCAAAAGTTATGCGCCTGAGAAAATTTGGATAATTTTCGAAAAACGGGGGAATGACCCCCAAAAACTATAGAAACTCTTATGAAAATCATACAATCATATTAAGGGTATCAAAGAACCCTACTGTAGAGGTTTCAGGCTCCTATCTACAAAATTGTAAAATTTTGCATTTTTTGCCAGAAGAAAGATCACGGATGCGTGTTTATTTGTTGTTTTTTTTTTTTTTATTTCCCCCAGGGGTGATCGTATCGACCCAGTGGTCCTAGAATATCGTGGAAGGGCTCATTGGAACGGACATTAAAATATCTAGTGCCCTTTTTAAGTGACCAAAAAAAATGGAGGGCAACTAGGCCCCCTCCCACGCTCATTTTTTATCCAAAGTCACCCGATCAAAATTTTGAGATAGCCATTTTGTTCAGCATGGTCGAAAACATGATAAAAATGTCTTTTAGGATGACTTAATCCCCCAAAGTCCCCGGGGGGAGGGCTGAAAGTTATGAACTTTACTCAATGTCAAGGAGGCACACTTGTGCCTCTATAAAGAGGCGACCCACTACAATGTTAAACAATTTCCGGTCCGAGTGGTCGCAGAGAGACAGCGATGATCGCAGTTTGTAGCCCAAGCTTCAACTAGAAAACGCGCAAAATTTCACCCCCCTCCGATTTTATCTTCATGGGTAAAAGTGGGCCGGAAGTTTCGACCCTCCGACCACAGCCCCCCTTTAACGTTGTCTAATTGGGCTGAAGTTTAGAGGTTAAGCTGTCCTAGGGCCCGGGAGCTTATCATCGAAATTTCAGCTCAATCCGATCACTCCTTCCCTGTTTTCCATAAACCAGATATAGCCACTCAAGTTCATTTTTTTTATTAGCCACGCCTACAGGCCACAGTTGGCACCGGATCAGGGTAAATCAGAACTCATTTAAAGCAGAATTCGACCTTTTAGGGTCTTTTGATATTTTCAGACCGAAAAAATTATCCCCCGAATTTACATTTACGAAAAACCTCGTTTTCCTATAAGAGCCCATGTTAAATTTTCCCACCACAGCCCCCCTTTAAGGTTGTCCGATCGGACTGAAATTTAGAGGATAAGCTTTCCTATAGCCTGAAAGCTTATCCTCGAAATTTCCGCTCAATCCGATCAATCATTCCCTGTTTTCAAAAAACCAAATATCAAGTTTCGTGGGGGTTTACGTGCGTCAAAAATACATCGCACGGAATAAAAGTAATGTAACGTTTCTTTGGTACATTGGTCACCTCGCCTGACTGTCAGGCCGAAGACCCGGGTTCGATTTCCCGTCAGAGAAATTTTTTTACATATTGAATTTAAAGTTTAAAAAAGAAATTCAGTTTCTTTTTTAAATCCAATCTATTAAATCCTTCGGCTCAACAGGCGTCTCCAGAAGATCTCTTTAAAGAGGCAGAAGTGTGTCTCGTTAATCTTAAAGAGCAGGGGGTTTGGGGGGCGGCAGCTCCCCAACATTAACTCCTGACACGATCAGCTAACAGTTAGTCAAGCAATAATAAGTAATAAACTGTACAAAAATGTGCAGAAATTATTTGGAAAAAACTACGTTTTCTAAAGAGTTAAAGAGGCTGAGTCAAAAGTTCGAACCTTAAAACGTACAGGGATTAGAAGGTACAGTTGGGGGGCTGCCACCCCCCAAACCCCCCGCTTTCGCAGCCTTTAAATAAAAAAAAATTTTAAACTGAAAGTAAGGAGCGACATTAAAACTTAAAACGAACAGAAATTATTCCGTATATGAAAGGGGCTGTGCCCACCTCAACGCTTCGCTCTTTACGCTAAAGTTTGACTTTCTCACAACTCTTTTTTTAAACAATAAAAACTTTAGCGTAAAGAGCGAGGCGTTGAGAAGGGCACAGCCCCTTTAATATACGGAATAATTTCTATTCGTTTTAAGTTTTAATGTCGCTCCTTACTTTCAGTTTAATTTTTTTTATTTAAAGGCTGCGAAAGCGGGGGTTTGGGGGGCGGCAGCCCCCAACTGTATCTCCTAATCCCTGTACGTTTTAAGGTTTGAACTTTTGACTCAGCCTCTTTAACTCTTTAGAAAACGTAGTTTTTTTCAAATAATTTTAACATATAGTGTTGGTTATTGGGAAGTATACAGACGTTTTCAGGGGGGATTTTTTTGGTAGGTGGGGGAGGGGTTCGGGGGTTATATGGGAGGATCTTTCCATGAAGGAAGTTTTCATTGGGGAAGGGACATTGCTATGAAGGGGGCGCCCAATTTCCCAGCATTGTTAAAGAAAAAGATCAGAAATTAAATAAAAAAAAAAGTTTTTCAACTGATTACAACTGATCAACTGATTGTGATTAATAGGTCATTTTTAAAGAACTTGAAAAAAATTCGAACCTTAGCTTAAAGAGCAGGGTATTGACTAGGAGGCGAACCCCCTAATATACTTGTTAAAAATTTATGAATATAGAAGGTCGTTACGTAAGCTACGTATATATATATTACTAATAAAAACATTCGTAAATAAAATTAAACAAGTTTCGAAAAAGCCATTTAACCAAATAAAAGTAAAATTAATACGCAAATTTTGTTTTAATTATTCATGTACGGTGAGCTAAAATCAAAACCTGCGTTAATTCAAGAATGTTCAAAAATTAAATAAAAAAAAAAAAGTTGTTTTAACTGAAAGTAAGGAACGACGTTAAAACTTAAAACGAAGAGAAATTAGTCCGTATATGAAGGGGACTTTCCCCACTTCAACGCCTCGCTCTTTACGCGAAAGTTTGGATTTCTAATAGCTATATTTTTTAAAAAAATAAAAAAAATTTAGCGTAAAGAGCGCGGCGATGAGAAGGGGACAGCCCTCTTCATATATGGAATAATTTCTGTTCTTTTTAAGTTTTAACGTCGTTCCTTACTTTCAGTTAAAAAAACTTGTTTTTTTTATTTAATTTTAACAAGGTTCGAAAGCTACAAGGAATTCAATGTTCAATCAGGTAAATACGGGCAAAAAAATCACATGATGAGAAAACCTATTCAATTAGCAGCAACTCATGGGCAACTTTAATGACATGGTAAGAAACCTACATCCGCAGAAAATAACATAAATATTCAGTAATCAGGCTCATAAATAATTGTAATGTAACGGAGTGGTGGATCACAATGGCTGTAGCCAAAGGCCCCCCTATTTAAATAATCCAAGAACCTTGGCGGTAGTGAAGGAATATTTAGTTTGATATGTTGCCAACGCAATTGACTTGATAAAATGTGTGGGGACCAAGGGCATTTCACTTTTTAAGACTAGCCTTTGTGCCTTTATCTAAATTTCAGCAATTTGATTCGATTCCTAGTTCAATTTAAAAATCAATATTTAATAATTATAGAGTATTTTCAAAAACAAAATGCATCAGGAATATATGATTGTATGATTTTAGCTTACAATTTATAAATATGTGGCTTATAAAAGAGGCTCAAATGACAGTAACTTTTCAGAATGTGGACAGAGATCCGTGCGAACGCAGTCCCCCACTAGTGTTGGGTGATATTCAATATCGATATTGATATATCGATATATCAGATTAAATATCAATATCGAATATCGAAACGAAAATATTGATATCGAAAACGTTATTTGAACATATTTGACTATTTTCGGCCTTTTCTGCTACAGGTAAACGTCCTGCAGAAAAGATCCAACACAGAAAATTGTTTGGGAAATGGGCGAGAAGAAGAACAATGATGTATTTAATCCATTGACTCATACATGCTGATACACAGCATACTTACCTGTATCCATTAGTTGGTATAGCCTGTTCTCAAACTCAAAATACGTTTAGTCAGGAGAACTTCCAAATGTTGCTGAGAACCTCCAAAAGCCCTTGGCTGTATTAATGCCTTCTAAGCTGATAGACCTTGCTCATATAAAAGAGAATGGGCTTTTTATACTGATTCGAAGTAAATAGGGTTCATTCAGTTTACTGTTCCTATCAAAAGATACGAGCCTGAGAAAATTTCCGTTATTTTTGGGAAAGGGAAGAAACCCCCCAAAAAGTCAAAGAATCTTAAAGAAAAGCGTACCATCAGATTCAGCATATCATGGAACCCTACTGTAAAGATTTTAACCTCCCGTCTGCATAAATGTTGAATTTTGTATTTTTTGTCAGAATAAGAATCAAGGATGCATGTTTGTTTATTTCTATTTTTTTCGCCAGTGTGATCGCATCAAATCACAGGCCCATTAATTTTTTGAAAGTGCTCGTTCGAAAGAAAATAAGAGTTCTAGGTCCCTTTTAAAGCGACCCGAGATATTGGAGAGCCACTAGCCCCCCTCCCAAGTCCCTTTTCCCTTGAAGACACCCGATTCCATTTTCGAGATATTCATTTTGTTCACCGTAGTTGAAAGATAAAAAAAATGTTCCTCCGGTGATAACCTGACTCCCCGAAACCTAAAGACATGGCTTTCAGACATGAATTGGAATTGGTTTTTCTTCTATTTTTTCTCTGTTTTCCGGACCCAGATCAGGGCAGGAGTGTGGGACTTTTTTGTGGGGGGGATTTTCCACAGGTAGAATTTCCCATGGGCAGGGAAGTTTCCGGGGATGAACTAACAAGAGGGAATTTTACACCAAAGAATTTGTCATAACTCCTTTACGAAATTCGTCGGAGTGTAGATTCGTCGACGGTTTCGTAGTGGGTGATTTCCAGGCATTAAATGAAAACAACCAAAAATTAAATAAGAAAAAAGTTTTTTCAACGGAAACAAGGGAGAAACATTGAAACTAAAAACAAAAAGAAATCCTACCGTATGTGAGGGGAGTTACCCCCTCCTTTAAAGAGTTCCAATTATTTAAAAACAACTCCTGAAACACAAGGGCTACTTAATTAGAATAAGAAGTTTGTTTTTAAAATACTAGAAAATATGTGTATGAAGGCCATCCCTCTCACATACAGAAGAACTTCTATTTGTTTTAAGTTGTAATGATGAACTTTAGTTTCAGTTGAAAAAACCTGTGTTCTTTTATTTTTATTTAATCACTGGAAGGTAGAACAAATGCTAAGGGAAAAAACATTGACATCTTGCTGAGTTTAAATAGCCAAAAGTAGCCAGTAGGTCATCTTTCTTTATCCTGAGCCCGAGTAATTTCAAGTCTAGATTTCTATGACATTCACTCTTGTAATCGAAGTTTGTTTTTATTGACTAATTTTCAATTATTCAATTGTACCCTTTGGGTATGTGCATGTGCATGTGCAAATGGTATGTGCAAAATACCCTTTTATTATAATTTTTGGTACTTTTCTATCAGCCAGTACACACTCGAGAATTTGGATCTACAGGTACAGGGTAGAAACAACCGCTATGCTTGGGAAATAGATAGGATATATATAATTTGGGCTGTATATTTGCACACTAGAGGGGTGGTGGGGGGGGGGGGGTTAAGTATAGCGGGGCTGCATGCAATAAGTAACCTAACCTAAATAAACCAAAATACCAACTAAATATTTATGAAAACATAGCTACACTGTAGTTTTCCACTGAGTCGAAGCTAATTGTCTCCGCATACAAACAGCAATAAACCAGTTGTTGTATGATTTTATAGATTCAGATTCTCTTGTGTATAGTGGCTAACAGATAAGTACCCAATTTTTTTTTAACTTTGGCAAAGCCAAGAGTTAATCTGAATAAAAACTGATCAGAAATATCGAAATCAATTATCGAATATCGAAAGTAAAAATATCGATATTTCAATATAGGCCTATCGTTTGATCAAATTATTGACCAACACTGTCCCCCACTACCAAAATTTACGCTGTTGAGTTACCCCCATTTGGGGTAATCACAGGGGTCAGCCAATCCAAAGTGTAATGGAAAGGCCTCACCCTGGGAGCGCCTCCTTCATGATCAAGGCAGCTTCCTAGCCAGGTTAGTATATTTAGTTAAAATCTAACATTTTACTAATATCTTTCGACATAAATCCCGTTGCTTTGAATGCCACTCAGAAGCTCACTCAGAAGTGGCTTTGAATGTCACTCAGAAGGGGGCTGCCACCCCCAAACCCCCAGCTTTCGCAGCCTTTAAATAAAAAAAAAATTTAAACTGAAAGTAAGGAGCGACGTTAAAACTTAAAACGAACAGAAATTATTCCGTATATGAAAGGGGCTGTGCCCTCCTCAACGCCTCGCTCTTTACGCTAAAGTTTGACTTTCTTACAACTCTTTTTTTAAAACAATAAAAACTTTAGCATAAAGAGCGAGGCGTTGAGGAGGGCACAGCCCCTTTCATATACGGAATAATTTCTGTTCGTTTTAAGTTTTAACGTCGGTCCTTACTTTCAGTTAAAAAAACTTGTTTTTTTTATTTAATTTTAACAAGGTTCGAAAGCTATAAGGAATTCAATGTTCAATCAACTAAATAGGGGCAAAAAAATCACATGATGAGAAAACATATTCAATGAGCAGCAACTCATGGGCAACTTTAATGACATGGTACAGAAACTACATCCGCAGAAAATAACATAAATATTCAGTAATCAGGCTCATAAATAATTGTAATGTAACTGAGTGGTGGATCACAATAGCTGTAGCCAAAGGCCCCCCTATTTAAATATTCCAAGAACCTTGGCGGTAGTGAAGGAATATTTAGTTTGATATGTTGCCAACGCAATTGACTTGATAAAATGTGTGGGGACCAAGGGCATTTCACTTTTTAAGACTAGCCTTTGTGACTTTATGTAAATTTCAGCAATTTGAGTCGATTCCTAGTTCAATTTAAAATTCTATATTTAATAATTACAGAGTATTTTCAAAAACAAAATACATCAGGAATATATGATTGCATGATTTTAGCTTACAATTGATAAATATGTGACATATAAAAAATGCCCACATCACTAACTTTTCATAATGTGGACAGGGATACGCGCGAACGCAGTCCCCCACTAGTGTTGGGCGATATTCAATATCGATATTGATATATCGATATGTCAGAGTAAATATCGATATCGAATATCGAAACGAAAATATCGATATCGAAAACGATATTTGAGCATATTTGACTATTTTCGGCCTTTTCTGCTACAGGTAAACGTCCTGCAGAAGAGATCCAACACAGAAAATTGTTTGGGAAATGGTTGAGAAGAAGAACAATGATGTATTTAATCCTTTGACTCATACATGCTGATACACAGCATACTTACCTATATCTATGAGGTGGTATAGCCTGTTCTCAAACTCAAAATAAGTTTAGTCAGGAGAACTTCCAAATGTTGCTGAGAACCTCCAAAAGGCCTGGGCTGTATTAATGCCTTCTAAGCTGATAGACCTTGCTCATATAAAAGAGAATTGGCTTTTTATGCTGATTCCAAGTATATAGGGTTCATTCAGTTTAATGTTCCTATCAAAAGATACGAGCCTGAGAAAATTTCCGGGATTTTTGGGAAAGGGGAGAAACCCCCCAAAAAGTCAAAGAATCTTAAAGAAAAGCGTACCATCAGATTCAGCATATCATGGAACCCTACTGTAAAGATTTTAACCTCCCGTCTGCATAAATGTAGAATTTTGTATTTTTTGTCAGAATAAGAATCAAGGATGCATGTTTGTTTATTCCTCTTTTTTTCGCCAGCGTGATCGCATCAAATCAAAGGCCCATTAATTTTTGGAAAGTGCTCGTTCGAAAGAAAATAAGAGATCTAGGTCCCTTTTAAAGCGACCCGAGATATTGGAGAGTCACTTGCCCCGCTCCCAAATCCCTTTCCCCTTGAAGACACCCGAGCCCATATACGAGATAGTCATTTTGTTCACCGTAGTTGAAAGATAAAAAAAATGTTACTCAAGTGATAACCTGACTCACCGAAACCTAAAGAAAGGGCTTTAAGACATGAATTTGTCTATTGTTTACGTATAGTATTTTTTATTTGTAAGTAAATAGGCCTTTTTAGGGGAGGGGGAATTTTCTTTGGAGGGATTTTCCACAGGTAGAATTTCCCATGGGCTGGGAAGTTTCCGGGGATGAACTAACAAGGGGGAATTTTACACCAAAGAATTTGTCATAACTCCTTTACGAAATTCGTCATAATGTTTCTCTGCCGATTCAATTTATGATGTTGAGATATTCCGAAGAAATTGTCATGATCCCCCCATGATACTCGGGGGAAGGGCGATAAGTTATGAATTTGGTCTGTTGTATACATATATTTTCTCTTAGGCTATTGCGAAGTAAATAGACTGGTTTAGTGAGGGAAATTTTCCGCCAGGAGAATTTCCAAGGGGAGAATTTTCCATGGGCAGGGACGTTTCCAGAGATTCCGGAACAAGGAGAAATATTAGACGGGAGAATTTGTTAGAACTCTTGTATCAAACTCATCTTACTTTCTCTTGGCCGATTCAATTTAACACCTAAAGATGTTCCGGGGATATTGTCCGGGGAAAATTTTCAGAGAGGTTAAAATTGCCTGAGACATTTTTTTTTGGTAGGGAGGGAGTTATCAGAGGGAAATTGTCCATGGGAAAGTTTTTAGTGGGTGTAATTCTTCGTGGCGGAATTTTCTGCAGGATATATTCTCCATGTGGAAATTTTTCGCGGGGGAAATTCTTCATCAGAGGATTTTCCGTGGAAGAAACTTTCCATTCGGAGGATGGAATTTCAATGCAAAAATTTCCCGTTGAAGGGGCTTTCCGGCATGATTTGAAAAAGATCAAAAATTAAATGAAAGACAAGTCTTTTTTTTCAAGTGAAAATAGGCCTAAGAGAAATTCGTAAGTAAAATTGTCCACAAGAAAATTTCTGGGGGGAATTTTCAGCAGGACAGTTTCGTAGTGGGTGATTTCCAGGCATTAAATGAAAACCAAAAATTAAATAAGAAAAAGTTTTTTCAACGGAAACAAGGGAGAAACATTGAAACTTAAAACAAAAAGAAATCCTACCGTATGTGAGGGGAGTTACCCCCTCCTTTAAAGAGTTCCAATTATCTAAAAACAGCTCCTGAAACACAAGGGCTACTTAATTAGAATAAGAAGTTTGTTTTTAAAATACTAGAAAAAACGTGTATAAAGGGCATCCCTCTCACATACAGAAGAACTTCTATTTGTTTTAAGTTGTAATGATGAACTTTACTTTCAGTTGAAAAAACCTGTGTTCTTTTATTTTTATTTAATCACTGGAAGGTAGAACAAATGCTAAGGGAAAAAACATTGACATCTTGCTGAGATTGAATAGCCAAAAGTAGCCAGTAGGTCATCTTTCTTTATCCTGAGCCCGAGTAATTTCAAGTCTAGATTTCTATGACATTCACTCTTGTAATCGAAGTTTGTTTTTATTGACTAATTTTCAATTATTCAATTGTACCCTTTGGGTATGTGCATGTGCATGTGCAAAGGGTATGTGCAAAATACCCTTTTATTATAATTTTTGGTACTTTTCTATCAGCCAGTACACACTCGAGAATTTGGATCTACAGGTACAGGGTAGAAACAACCGCTATGCTTGGGAAATAGATAGGATATATATAATTTGGGCTGTATATTTTCACACTAGAGGGGTGGTGGGGGGGTTAAGTATAGCGGGGCTGCATGCAATAAGTAACCTAACCTAAATAAACCAAAATACCAACTAAATATTTATGAAAACATAGCTACACTGTAGTTTTCCACTGAGTCGAAGCTAATTGTCTCCGTATACAAACAGCAATAAACCAGTTGTTGTATGATTTTATAGATTCAGATTCTCTTGTGTGCAGTGGCTAGAAGAAAAGTACCCGATTTTTTTTTAACTTTGACAAAGCAAAAAGTTAATCTGAATAAAACTGATCGGAAATATCGAAATCAATTATCGAATATCGAAAATAAAAATACCGATATTTCGATATATCGTTTAATCAAATTCTTGACCAACACTATCCCCCACTACCACAAATAACGCTATTGAGATACCCCGATTCGAAATAATCCCAGGGGCCAACTAATCCAAAGTGCTACGGAAAGGTTTCACCCTGGTAGTACCTCTTTCATGATCAACGTATCTTTCTAGCCTAGTATTAATATTTAGTTAGAATCTAACAGTTAACTAATATCTTTTGACAAAAATCCCGTTGCTTTGAATTTCACTCATAAGCTCCAATTTATTAGCCAGATGCATGTTTACAAAACTTTTTCACATCAATGAATCAAATTTCTAAATTATTTTCGAAAAGAGCAAGGCCTCATTTCATTTTCATATGCAAACGTCTTAATCCTATGAATGCAAGTTTATCTTCTTGAGAAAAGAAAAATCAGGGGTTTCTCCCTATATTATCAATATGACTGAAAAGTCGCAACTTATTTATGTAAACCTAGGGGAAGTTTTAATGATTATGCCAATTTTTTTTCTTATTAACAAACACAGGGGGGCTTTAGTCATTGCTGCTACCGCAAAGAACTCATCACAGAACCAAGCCCTCTGAAGTAAAAAGCAATAATTTCAAAAAGACTATACGAATCTTGGTCCAATTCAAATTTCAGCATTTACTGGTTGCATCCTATTTTAGAAGAAGGTGTAGGGGATTTCAATCCATGTTGGCGATGTTAATTTAATTATGGTAAATGGTAATTGACTTTTTTAACATTGAATTTCTTAAATTATAAGGAAATTTTCTTTTTTCAGATGAAAAAAAAAATTATTTTCAATATATTCAAGGGCTAGGGACCTACAGGTATGATTTCAATCAAATCTGAGAATCCCATTATGAGGACATGATTAGGGTTTATGGACCTTAATTTTATCTCGAGAGGGGAGTACCAATCCCAGAGGAACTGCAAGACCGGGTCAACACGTGAAGGGAGAAGATCGAGCCCCAACATCTCCACAATTCACGAAAATCAGTTTAATATTTCGAGTCAAAGCTAGGAACCGTATCAGACATTAAGTTGATAAGAATAGATGCTTTACTTTGATACTTGCTAAAACGCTGAGAAGTAATAGTTGAACAAGGATTGTCAAAGGTTATATAAGAATACGAGTAAGAAAGTTTGTCACAAATTTAATTTCGGTTGCAATCCACAAATGACTTTCAATTAACTTATCACTTCGTCTTTAGATTTTGATAATCAGTATAAACATTTTCCATAATATCAAAGTTTATTACAAATTTTCATTGTAAACAGAAAATTTTCCAATCAAGACTTGACAAAAATTCCCACTCAAAATCCCAAAATCAGACAAAGATAAAAAAAAAACGCAAGAGAAAATTGAACGATTTGAAAATGGTACATTTTGATTTAGCTGAACTTCCCATTGAACATGTCCTGACAATTCCAACATAGTATCGTTAGCCATTCCTGAGGTATCGCTGTTTTGACAAAACTGAAAGCTTGAAGTGTCTCGTGTTTAGTTGAAAATTCCCGCAAAAAATACCCTGAAGCTATGCATTAACTTCGAATTTTAATTTTGAAATTTTATATTGAAAATTTCTTTAAAGTTACACGTTGACAAAGCCACGAACATCTTAAAGTAGAAAAAAACATTTTCATAAGAAATAAGATTGCATTGATTTGTGACATCAATATTAAATTTTATTTTCAAGGATTTTATATTTGTTGGAAAAAAATAAAAATAAAAATTATTCAAGCCTCCAAACGATTTCTTCGGCATTGATTTCACCTTTACGCATAACCAACTGCACTAGGAGATATAGACTTTTGTTTTGCATTTTATAGTAATTACTAAGCTACATTAAACTTGTTGATTTTAAAGTTTTATGTACCAAAGGAGTTGCAACATTTAGGTGATTAGTTTTGCTTACTGTTTTTTCCGGGTTAACACTCTCCTACGAAATTGGTTTACTATAAGCAATGATTTGGGACAATCCAAATAAAAAAGGATTACATACTTAGTTACATCACTTGCTAAATAATGCTATTTATTTAATAAATATTTCTGTCATTTATATAATAACAATTTCCGACAGTTTTTATTTCACATATTTTTTTCCATTGGCTAAGAAAAGATAAATTTAGGACATTTCCGTTTCTCTCTATGAGGATTTAAATTTAGGCTTCCTATTTACATGTTTGACAAAAATTTGCAACAATTATTTAAGAAAAGGTGCCCTATAATGCTTTTGATTGATCGGTAGGGGGAGAAATATTCAAATATAAATAAATTGTAAATCTGCATAATCTTTTGGTTTCTATAGGGTTGAAGGGATTCCAGCCCCTGTTATGTTACAACCTTGAGTATAGACAAATGTGATGCAACTATTACGCCCCACATACCCTGAAAGTTTCAACTTAACTTCCTTAACTTTTCCGTAAATATCACATAAGTAGAATAGGTCTATTGAATTCTATAGAAGCTAT